>NC_136268.1:156533686-156693686 GCF_964187855.1 Myxine glutinosa
ATGAATCCAGGGAAACACAGCACAGCACCGCGTAATTAAACCCCAAAATCAAAGTCTTACCATGGGCGCAAAATTTGTACTACATAATATCATATAATATAAAAATATACAACTCAATACAAACTATAATAGGAAATAATATTGTACAATATACTTATTACTTACCCTGGTGTTGGTCTAGCGGCTAGGGTGCCGGCTTAGGATACCTAGGATCCTGGGTTCCGAATCCCGGTCGATCGCTGAATTAACGCCAGGGGGGTTGACTCAGCCTGTCATCCTTCCGAGGTCGGCTAATTGAGTACCAGCTCACTGGTAATTCCCTGTTTGTCGCTAAAGGCGACAAAAAGGGTTGGCGTCAGGAAGGGCATCCGGCCGTAAAACATTGCTTCAAAAAGGGGACCGAAAAACAACAACAACCACGGCTCCCGAAAAAGGCCAACCCCCGCTTGCGGGGAAAAATGGCCTCTAAAGGTGGTTAATATACTTATTACTTACTTATCCTCATAGAACCTTTGGAGACACAAGACCTCATAATTTGTTATTTTGTAACCCTAACAATTTTGTATAACATGAGCGGAGTACCCACCCTAAGGGCGTGTGGGGTTTGTGCGTTACTTGCTGAAAAAGATTTCGTCTGTATATGAAATTTCACATTATCCGGTTGATCGTGGGAATCTAATGAAACGGAGACAATTCCAATTTGGTTCATGCATGCGTAATAGGAGTTTCCCATCCTATCTATCGATCATCCTTGGTCTCAGAGTAGTTACTGGATAAAGTAATGGGACTGCTCTGCTACAATGGAGAAATAACCAAAATAATAACACCTCCGAAATAATCAAAAAATTAAAAAATTAAAACCTTTTTTTTTTCCCATTTGGGGAAAAAAAAAAAAAAAAAATTGGAAATTACTTTCAATTTTTTTGTTTTTGAGGAAAACCTATGTTGGGACCCCCTGAGTATACCCTGAAAACTTTGTGTCCATCGACCCTAGGGTATCGGAGTAGTTACCGGACATACAGACATACCCGCACACACTGCTCTGTTTTATGTATTAGACTTAAGCGGTTAGCTGGCACTGACCTGGGGAGCTGCCCAACTGGGTGAGCTTTTCCCGGTAGTGGTTTTTTGACGTGCTGGACATTGAAAATCTGGGGAGTTATTGGCCTAATGGTGGTTACCTTTTGCCTACAGATCTGTGTCAGCACTGCCTGGCCCCACATCCCTATGTACACTTTATAGCGGCATTTGGTGGCTTCAATACAGACTTCAAGGCCAACATATGTTAGCTTAAAACCTTGCGCAGATTCAGAAGTTTGGGGTTCTAGGTGCTACGGTTCGGCTGTGAAAAAGTAACGTACAAACCCACAAACAAACACAAAACACTTGAAGACAATATTTACAAGATTTTAACGTTTTCAATGCACAACATGTGCCGGAACCCCAACATAGTTTTTCCCCGTGCAGCGCTGGCTACCCCAGCCAAGCTGGGTCAACCGATCATGATCGGAATGTTTAGACCTTAGTAAACCATCAAGGAGATTGATGTTTAAAGCTGTAGCAAATATTAACCCGAGAGTGCAGTACGGCAATGATGGGCCAAATGGCCTCATTTCCTTGTTTGAGGTCAGTTTCTTGATTTTCTGATGGACAAACACAAATACAAGCAGATAATTTCCTTGTGGTGTGGAATCGGGGGGATGGGGGGCTGTGCCCATGTCCTGCCCTTGGGTACCCACAGCACGTATACAAAATCTGGTCGAGATTGGCCCAGTCTTTTTTTTTATACCTCCACCACTGAAGGACATAGATAGTGTTTTCACCATTGCCTGTTTTCTTTGGGCAGGATATGTCAAAAAATTGAAGGCAAATTCAACTCTGTGTTTGCCTCCAAATATTGTGTCCCAAACCCATCACTCTCTGTACCCACCTTACCTGGACTCTGTGTCCTTCTCTCCCGACAAGGTGCAGAAGTTTCTGTCAAACCTCGACTCTGATTCTGCAACTGGATCAGACGACATCAGCCCACGGGTCCTTGCTCTGCCGCTCTATCTCACCCTCTCTCTCTGTTCTCTTCACCCTCTCTTTTGCTCAAGGTCATCTGCCATCAGCTTGGAAATCAGCCAATATTACCGCTTTACACAAAAAAGGTGCAAACACAAATCCTTGCAACTACAGACCAATCAGCCTGCTCCCAATCATCAGCAAGGTCATGAAATCCATCATTGCTTCTGTTATAAAATCCTTCCTCTTCACCAATGGCTTGATCTCAGATCATCAATTTGGATTCAGACCAGGTCATTCTACCCTGGACATGCTGCTTCTGCTGTCTCAACAATGGATGGAAGTCCTCAATGCCAAACAGGAAATCAGAGCTGTCTCCCTTGACATATCTCGTGCCTTTGATACGGTCTGGCACTCTGCCCTACTCACCAAACTCTGCTCTTAAGGTATCCATGGAAACCTCCATGCCTGGCTTGCGGACTTCCTCCCCGGTTGAGGTGCTCAAATCCAGATCTCTGCAGCCGGGTTCACGGCCATGATTTGGTGGAAATTACTCAGAAGTATTATAACAACGTCTGTGTCCCCAGTGTGAACCATCCCGAGTGACAAATATTGGAGGGTATGGAGGAGATGACGAATATTGGAGAGTATTGGAGATGTACGAGGATGATACTGTATGATTCCTCATGATTTCATGGTCCCATAGGAGGACCATTCCCAACGTTGAGGACTTGATCACGTGAAATGATATAAACATCCTTGTCATCTGGGAACTGTACATCTGTTACAATAGTTGATGGACCCTTAAGATGACAATGCAGGTTGGTATGGGAAGCTTCTTTTTTTTTTTTTTTTTTGTATACTGAATCGAGGCTCGTGAAAGAGCTAACATTTATTTCACAAACAAATCAACCAGACAAACAAAATATATAAAAAGAGGGAGTGGAAGACAAGATGGGGAGAGAAGGGGAAGCACATAAACACAACATTTGAGAGCAGGGAGAGGGCTTGGGGGAGGAGACGTGGGAAGGGGGGGGGGGGGGGGTGGGAGAAATATAAAACACAAGGACACCAAGGACTTCCAGGACAGAAGTTGGTATTTCAAAAAAGTGGATTTGGGGTGAAATTAGCGGGGGTAGAAAAGATCAAGGTTTTGGATGCGGGAAGATAAGAGATGGTGGTGAACAGCTGTTTTAAAGACCTGGAGGGTGGAGTGGGATTGAAGAGAGTGAGGGAGTTTGTTCCAGAGGTGGGAGAAAAGAGGAATGGAGTGAAGGTGAGCAGAGAGTCTTGATTTTGGCAGTTTAACCATAAGAGGGTTGCAGGCAGATCTTGTGCGACCTGTAGGAATATTTGGGGGACAGAGCCCAGAGAGAGCTGGGGGGGGGGGGGGGGGGGCAAGGCCAGAGTGGAGTCGGTAGAAGACGGAAAGACCACCTTGCTGGACCATTGACCACCATTCTTGCTGGAAAACTTCTCCAGATTTTCTCCTCCGCTACTGTATCTTGTCTTCTTTCGGGTTTTCGGGTCATAGGACAACAAGAAGTTGTTTCGCTTGATCGGCGCTGTCAGAAGTATGTGATTCAAGTCGAGCACATCCTTCCTAAAGTTGTTGTATTGCTCTTGTCCCGTAGATTCCAAAAGACGGACAGAGGTGGCAGTGGACTTGGCGACGCACACCTTGTTGTCTATCGTAACCAGGTTCATATTGCTCTCCTCAAAGGGATTCCCTCTGTTTATCAAGACATCCACATGTCCTTGACGTGGTGCCAAAACCGGTCCTGAGATGCACACCCTTCCTCGTGGTGAGGAAGCTCTTTGTCATCATCGTCATAATTCATGCCAGTGTATTCTTCAATGACATGGCTCATCTCCGGGCCAGTCAGCATCTCAACGACACAATGGCTAATCCTAACTGTTTCAACATGGCAGGGTGTCTGTGACACCGATCACTCCACCATCAAACTCCTTTCACCTTTCACATCAAAAAGAATGATCAAACTCCTTTCACCCTTTTGAGGGCCTGCTCATGGGCATGATCAATTGGTATGAATGAGAACCGACGATGGCTTCTAGTTATTGTCCAGTTAACCTCCTCAAGCTCCTCCTGAATGCTCCTCAGGAGAACTTCTCGGTCTCTGATAAAGATGTGGATCCACCACATGAAGTTTTGGTGATCTAGGGCGAAGAACAGAGGTACGAGCTTTCGTAGAGTAGCAACCGTAAGTTAGAGCTTTCGATCCCAATGTGACAGGATGATAATAAATATGATTTGTTGGTACTTGTGTACGAGTAGGCAGAATTCTATTGTTGGACTTTCCTGAGAAGCCGTCGAGACCCAACCCTCAAGGGGCATTTTGGTTCCACTGTCCTCATGAGCTCGCTTCAGAAGGCTGTCGAGCACCACAAAGGTAATTTGGTGGGAATATCGTGTTCTCATTGGATTGTATGCAATAAGAAAAGATGTGGCAGCTGTCTCTGTCTTAGTTAACCCGGATTCTGCCAGGGCGTCAGGCTATCCAGACCCACGTAACAGATGTCCCATAGCAGTCCACAAACCCATTTTGATGTGGGGCCCTCCCAGCATTAACCTGAACCTGTCTTCCCTGAATATTTTCGGGAAGGTCCATTGCATTTTCTTCGCGATGTCGTGAAGTAATTGGTCCATGAGCAGTATGGGGACTTGTTGTGGGTTGGGGTGCTCATTTGTCTTTTTCATGAGTTCCATCCCATGTCAAATCATTCCTGGAGTTACTGCTTTCTCCTGGAAAAGTGGTACGGCTGCTTCAATGCCTTTCCCCCAATTGTCCAACAGCATCTGATCGAGAAGCATGGAATGAAGAACAGATGCCCAAAGCGAGTGCTTCTGTCTCAGATTCCACATGCAGGGTGTCATCCATGCCTGATCATGCTGCTTCTCCTTGTCGAATGAACTCATTGGCAATGATACACAAAATTTACTGGAGTTTGGGTGAGAATATTCCGGCCCACTGTTGGTACAAACGTGTAAGGACGAGGCAGGATGGGTCCACTGGTGCCTGCTCCTCGTGCCCGTGAGTCAATTTGTCGAGGTTCTTGACCCAACCCAGGTTTATCTGATGAAAGAAACTAAGAAATGGAAATTCCCATACCGTGGAAAGATGAGGTTGCTGTTCTGGATGTGGGATTATGATCCAGGTCTGTCAACAACCAATGTTTATGATCATTGATCATCTGATCCCAACCCAACACTTGTTCTACCATTTAACAACAACTACAAAGTTTCAATATTCCATCACATCCAAGTTTTGGTGAAACGTGTCTCGAATACCATCTACCATATAAAACACAATGTTTGTGTGTGTGTATTTGTGTGTCTGTCTGTCCTTCTTTAATTACTTGATCTTTGCCGCTGCATATCAGCGGGATTTCTTTTCTTTATGATTTATCGATTCCCTGTGTTTTTCTTGAGCTTGAGTCAAGTTCCAGCAGTGTCCATGTGTTTTATACATTCCCCCCCCCCCCCCACCCCACCCCACGCCTTCCCATGCCTCCTCCCCCAAGCCCTCTCCCTCCCACAGATCTCCCGATGTCCTTGGTCTCTACTGTTGTACTTGTGTGCTTCCCTCTCTTTCCCCATCTCGTCTCCCGCTCCCTTTTTTTTGTTAATGTTTTTTGTGTCCGTTATTTTTTTTTGTGATTGATGTTAGCTCTTACACGAGCCTAGACCTTGTTTACAAAAAAAAGGATTTGCATTTATTCCACTGTTTTGAATTTGCCTTGCATTTCTGGATTGGCATTGGGGGAAAGGGGGGGGGGGATTGGGAGGGAGGGGGGCGGGATGGGGAGGGTGTAAAAATTGCATCAGCATTTGGATGGTAACTTCGCTCGGTCACTTCTGACTGCTCATACAGCGCAACCCACCCACGGGGAACGTTTTGGCCTCCGGATCACATCGATTAGGATCTCCGGAGCAATAGGCAGTACCCCGAGCCCTTCATGCAGGGGCCAGGTCGTAACACCCCCAATGGAGCTGATCGGTTTACACTCGGGCCAAAATTGTCCTATAGATCCCAACCTTTAAGCTTGAGGCAATGCCAAAAACGAAACTTTTGCTGCAACTTGAAATGACCGATGGTCCGGGCACCCCATTATAAATAATCCTTTGTACCTTCGTGAAAAGTAGGCAAGCTATCTCCGGCACCCTGAACAAAGTACAAATTCCTAATCTTCGTCGAATGTAGACCGATTCGTGAAAGACTTGAGCCAGGCTTCCCCCAGCAAACCCCACAAGAACATGGGAATAATTTTTGCCGTTTAAAGCAGAAGATTTTGTCAGGATTTCAGGACACGATCATTAGCGGCGCAATTATTTCAAACCAACAATTGTTAATTGTGATCGATAAACAAGGTTCGAGCAATATATGATCAATGTCTGAACAAGATTTACATGTACAAAGTAGGCAAAAACCCAACGAGTCGAGAACTCACGTGTTGGTGTGTGTGCACTGAGCAAGCGTGCCGGAAGCCGGGCCGTGCCGGGAGCCATGCCGGGAGCCGGGCCGTGCCGGGTCGTGCGATCAAGAGCGCCACGTGACGCCTCGACGTCGACACGCATCTCAGATAAGACGTCCTCTGGACAAGGCACGTGACTGTACACATGATTTCAAGGACGTCTGAAACGGAAGTATTTCATACCTGGTAATACTTGGATTACCGGAAATCCAGGTACTGCTGGTTATCGAAAGTTAATTTGATTCCTTGGATTTTGTTGAAAACGAGGAAAGAACGTCGTTTGTGTTGCTTTATTTACTTACAGTAGCGTATCAGCGATTTTGGCGGGAGGCAGGTCACGTGGCTCCACTGTAAGGCATCGAGAGGTGGGATCGGATGGGATCGGATGTGATCGCGGAATACCTGCAAGTTCGGATACGTTTCAATAACTTGCTACCCGGGTCGCCGAGCAAGTTCATCGTCTTCTAAGGAAATGCTGGTGTGAGTCGTTCGAGAGACGAAGTGTTGGTTCAATCGAGAGGATGAAAATAAAATACACTTAGTGCGGTATTGTTGTGTCGTAAAGTACTCCAAGAATGAAGAATTCAGTAAACTCCAACTATTTTATTCAATCCAACATCGGATGCACGTCCCATCCCAATCCTCTCCACACTCCGTCCTTTTCCCCGACCTCCTCCTCCTATTGGCCACGCCCCCTCTAGCGAACCTTCCATGCACAACACCACAGGTATTTTGCGGATGTGCAAACTTCATGTGGAATGTTCGAGAAACTTCGTTTAATCCAGCACGTGACTGTTTGTCACCCAGAATGTGGAGACCATGACCAATGTTAGAATGTAGTTAGAGTCACCCTGAATGTGGAGACAATGACCAATATAGTTGGAGTCAACCTGAATGTGGAGACCCTTATCAGTGTAGTTGGAGTCACCCTGAATATGGAGACCCTTATCAATGTAGTTGGAGTCATCCAGAATGTGGAGACCCTTATCAATGTAGTTGGAGTCACCCAGAATGTGGAGACCCTTATCAATGTAGTTAGAGTCACCCTGAATGTGGAGACAATGACCAATATAGTTGGAGTCAACCTGAATGTGGAGACCCTTATCAGTGTAGTTGGAGTCACCCTAAATATGGAGACCATTACCAATGTAGTTGGAGACACCCTGAATATGGAGACCATTACCAATATAGTTGGAGTCACCCTGAATGTGGAGACCCTTATCAATGTAGTTGGAGTCACCCTGAATATGGAGACCATTGCCAATGTAGTTGGAGACACCCTGAATATGGAGACCATTACCAATATAGTTGGAGTCACACTGAATGTGGAGACCCTTATCAATGTAGTTGGAGTCACTCAGAATGTGGAGACCCTTATCAATGTAGTTGGAGTCACCCTGCATATGGAGACAATGACCAATATAGTTGGAGTCAACCTGAATGTGGAGACCCTTATCAGTGTAGTTGGAGTCACCCTGAATATGGAGACCATTACCAATGCAGTTGGAGTCACCCTGAATGTGAAGACCATTAACAATGTAGTTGGAGACACCCTGAATATGGAGACCATTACCAATATAGTTGGAGTCACCCTGAATGTGGAGACCCTTATCAATGTAGTTGGAGACACCCTGAATATGGAGACCATTACCAATATAGTTGGAGTCACACTGAATGTGGAGACCCTTATCAATGTAGTTGGAGTCACTCAGAATGTGGAGACCCTTATCAATGTAGTTGGAGTCACCCAGAATGTGGAGACCCTTATCAATGTAGTTAGAGTCACCCTGAATGTGGAGACAATGACCAATATAGTTGGAGTCAACCTGAATGTGGAGACCCTTATTAGTGTAGTTGGAGTCACCCTGAATATGGAGACCATTACCAATGTAGTTGGAGACACCCTGAATATGGAGACCATTACCAATATAGTTGGAGTCACCCTGAATGTGGAGACCCTTATCAATATAGTTGGAGTCACCCTGAATGTGAAGACCATTGCCAATGTAGTTGGAGACACCCTGAATATGGAGACCATTACCAATATAGTTGGAGTCACACTGAATGTGGAGACCCTTATCAATGTAGTTGGAGTCACTCAGAATGTGGAGACCCTTATCAATGTAGTTGGAGTCACCCTGCATATGGAGACCATTACCAATATAGTTGGAGTTACCCGGAATGTGGAGACCTTTATCAATGTACTTGGAATCACCCTGAATATGGAGACCATTACCAATGTAGTTGGAGTCACCCTGAATGTGGAGACCATTAACAATGTATTTGGAGTCACCAAGAATGTGGAGACCCTTACCAATGTAGTTGGAGTCACCCTGAATGTGGAGACCATTACCAATGCAGTTGGAGTCACCCTGAATGTGAAGACCATTAACAATGTAGTTGGAGTCACTCTGAATGTGGAGACCCTTACCAATGTAGTTAGAGTCACCAAGAATGTGGAGACCCTTACCAATGTAGTTAGGTATTCTTGGGTAAATTGCCAGGGGCATAGAAAATGCCCCTTTATATAAGGGTATGTGCCGTGTGGCAAAGTATAGAAAAGAAGGGACATTCCACAGCTTGTAGAAAATGCCAAACAATACAAAATATGGGGCATTCAAACAATCTCGTGTGCCTGTTGGACTACCCCTGTGTTCTTAGGAGGAACCAAGTAATGCTCTAGAAAAGTTCATATTGTCTTGTTTTATATTGTCTTTATCTTGTCTTGTTTTATATTGATTTCTATTGTTCATATTGTTTTGTTAAAAAGTTCATAAAAGCTTATTCCACCCTCAATTATACCTTTGTGTTTTATACCTTTGCAGCTCTGCTGCACTCTCAATTATACCTTTGTGTTTTATACCTTTGCAGCTCTGCACACATGGAACATTATACCTTGGTTTTCCATGAGCCTCCCTCCTGTAAAAAGAGATAAAGAGCCAATGAAATGATCTCACAATGTCTGTGAATGTTCTCCATTGATCCAAGTCTTTCCTTGTAATATCAGAGCTACTCGGTCGACTAGGCCTTTGTCCATAGCTCAGTTGAGTACTTCTCTCCCCTTTGGGCTGGTGCTCCAGTATCACATTTGTTTCTCCTGGATTTTATGGAATCGAAAGCTTGAAAAATTATTGGAATCTGCATTGAGGAGGCCTGTTGCTCTCACATTGCAGATCCATCGGTGGTCTCTGTTTTATTTCCAACATTGTTCCCTTTGCTCTCTTAGTCTTCTGTTTTCCCCAGCAATTCCTGGATGTATCCTTCCAGTAACTCCCTCCCGGTTAAACTTCCAAAATCCAGGCTGACTGCACACCTAATCTCTTTTACTCCTCGCTTCTCCTGTCTATGAAGCTGTGATGTGGAACTGACTATTGTGATGTGAAACTGAGTAGCAACCCAACTATGGTTAGAATCATGGGCTACGCTGTGACGTAAGAGATCAAGCTGTGATTCTTCTTCTTTCCCTTCTGACTCTTATATCTTGGTTTTCCATGAGCTTTCCTCCTGTAAAGAGAGGAAAATGTAGCCAATGTAAAGATCTCACAATGTCTGTGAATTCCTTCATATTGTTACAGACACGACTTTGATGTTAAGGTGGGCCGAGCGGAATGGCCGTCGTGTCCGCACAAATTACCCGATTGTACTCGAACGTTGACGAAGCCGCGCCACGCTGGCTCAATAAGGAAAAAGAAGACACACGGCTGAATTATAATGACAGACACCAATGTTTCGATTCTCAATTATATTCGTACGGAAAAGGTTAGATTACAGGGGCTAGAGGTATATCACAGGAAGACGGGCACTTAGACACACTCTTATATTAACCCCGGACAGACGACAGGTAAACAGGACAACGGCTGACTCACACGGGGATTGATGGCTGGGAAAGGCAGATAGCGATGGCTCCAGGTGCACTCTTGGCTCAAAGCAGGGTACAGTCCGGTCCAAAGATGCGGGGAGGTCACAGCGCTCGGAGGGGACGTTCTTTCTCAGGCGGGTCTTTCTCTCTCAGCGATCGCAGGCAACGTTCTTTCTCAGGCGGGGCGCATCTGACTCAGCCCTCGCAGGTACCTCTTTCTCCAGCTGGGGGCGCATCTCTTGTCACGTCCGCTAAGTCGCCACGTATATCCGGCGGGGAGTGACACGCCCTCGGCTCGTTAGCTCCGCCCCAGATGGAATCGGTCCGCCCTTCTGATTGGGTGCGGGGGGGTTACCAGGCTCCGCCCTTGACGAGGAGCTGACAGCCAGCCCCTCTGGTAACCCCGTGGAGCGCCGAGCCGGTGTGAGGACGCATCCTCCCCCGCGCCGCCGCCATCTCCTCTGTTGTTGTTGTAATTGTTGGGGAAGAAGATGGAAGGAGGTATGGGAAAGGTCCTAAACTCACTACTGATGCCATATAATCACATTCTGGTGCAACGAAGAGTCAGAATTAATGGAAACGAGTCCTTAACTGACATAGATTAAGAATAACTAGCAAGATGTCCGAAAGTTGTCTACGTGTGGTGCGGTGGACCTGGGCACGACATTTAATGGGGGAATAAGGGGAAGGTCGGCTCTACTGAGTGTTATTTACATGCAATGGGACTAGGGAATGGGGGATTGGGGAAAGTTGGGGAGTATTGGAGAAATAGGGGAATATTTACAAGCGGATATGGAGGCCAAATTCCATATTCGCAACATTGCACCCTTCTCTACCCTCGGGGCGTCCCGACCCGATAAATTTTTACCTAGTTTAGTGTGGCACTCAGATGTAGTCCCTCTACTATTAACTCTACCCTGAGTGCGACAGTTTTACAGATGTTCACAAATGAGTAAATATGTCCCCCTGCGACGTTGCACCCTTCTCCTCACAGAAACACACCCACAGGATAACCGAATCCGGAAAGAATTCTCAAACTACACATACAGCCGGTAGGGAGCATTATTTACAAGACTACGCTGCTATTTACACTACGATCCAGGACCTGTTTTTGGAGGAACACATGCAGATATTATGCATAGAGAGAGCGCGCTTGCCAACATCGATACACCAACCCACGAGTGCTCTGTGGCCGACGGCCTTTAATAACGTGCAGAGCACCCTTCCCGAGCATCAAAAGCACCACCCCACCACCAATCGGTGCAGTCACCATTGTTCATTGGAATAAAAATAAATTCGACAACCCCTAACCCTGCAGGTGTCTCTTGCTCTTCTTGTGGTGCACTTGGTGTTAACTAAAAGTGGTTCACCTGTATGGCATAGGTGCCACGTTGACCCATAGGTCCATCCCCGGGTGGTGCTTGGCCGCAAACGAACTGCGGTCCATTGTGGGTGGCCACAAACATTGCGGTCCATATGGTGTATCGATCCCGGCAGCAAACAGCGAAAGTGCAGGCCCACAACTGCGCAGCCAGCACCTCTCTTTTTTTTTTTTTTTTTTTTTTTTTTGTATACAAGGTCGAGGCTCGTGAAAGAGCGAACATTAATCACACAGAAAGACAAACCGACACATAAAACATATAACATAGGGAGCGGTAGACAAGATGGGGAGAGAGGGGGAAGGACACAAACACAACATTTGAGAGCAGTGACCGAGAGACATGGAGACATCGAGAGATCTGAGAGAGGGCGAGGGCTTGGGGGGGGGCGGCGTGGGAAGGGGGCGGTGGGAGAGGTATAAAACATATGGACACTGCCAGGACTTCCAGGAAAGAAGTTGGAATTTCAAACAAGGTGGATCTGGGGTGAATTAGCGGGGGTAGAAAAGATCAAGGTTTTGGATGGGGGAAGATAAGAGATGGTGGTGAACAGCTGTTTTAAAGACCTGGAGGGAGGAGTGGGATTGAAGGGAGTGAGGGAGTTTGTTCCAGAGGCGGGAGAAAAGAGGAATGAAAGAGTGAAGGTGAGCAGAGAGCCGAGATTTCGGCAGTTTAACCATCAGAGGGTTGCTGGCAGATCTTGTGCGACCTGTAGGAATATTTGGGGGACAGAGCACAGAGAGAGCTGGGGGTGCAAGGCCGGAGAGGAGTCGGTAGAAGACAGAAAGACCACCTACCTGCCTGCGGTGAGTGAGTGAAAGGCCCTCAGAGATAGCTTCATCGCGGGAGATTCCAATAATTCTGAAAGCTTTGGTTTCAACAGCGTGAAGCCGAGCTAGGTGTGAGGCAGGAGCACCGGCCCATAGGGGAGAACAGTATTCCATTGAGCTGCGGATGAAAGCCTTGTATGTGGTGAGGAGCTCAGGTGTGCCGAGGAAGGACTTCGCACGACGGAGGATGCCCAGTCGGCGACTGGCTTTGGAGGCCAGCTTGGAAATGTGGTTTTCCCAAGAAAGATCATGGCAGATAGTGAGACCCAAAATCTTGAGCGACAGAACTTCTTGGAGAGGATTGTTGAGAAAGTAGATGGGAGGGTTGTCCAGTCGATCTTTTCGGAGAGACATAGTAAGAGTGTGAGATTTGTCAGGATTGAAAGACATGTTCCACTTGTCTTTAGGGTTAGGGCAAATCCACAGCAAATCCACAGCAAATCTCTCCTCTCTCTCTACCCCAAAGCCAGATCCTCGGAGGTGGGAGACAAAAGAAGCAGACAAGTGAGTAAGGTGGTAAGGGCGCAAAAGTGCACGCAATACAAGATGATGCACACTGGGGGCACATGGGAACCAGGTGAGACAGGTACGTTTCTATCGTACGCCCCCCCCCCCACCAGGTAACCTACATGGCCCCTCCCTTACCCCTTACTGTATCCACAAAACACAACACTACCCATAAACATCTACTTTACAAATCAACAAACATCCCTACTGTCTTCCCCATTCCTCCCATAAACCAAATTCGTCTTCTCTCCCTCCTAACCAATCAAATTTGCCATTTTCAACTCTCATCAAAATTTGCCATTTTCAATTCATCATCAGTCCCTCCTAGGGAGGGAGAGATGGAATCACCCCAATGTCTCATCCACGTCGTGATGCGTCTCACAAATCCACAGCAATCTCATTTCCTGCTACAAACCAAGAAAACACAGGTGTGGAGTCATCATCATCACCTCAGGTAAGTGGCTGCGTATGGTGCGACAGGTTCATCAATCCTAACTATCTCCTAAATGACTTTAACAACTTTACACTACCCGGGGTCTTTCTCCGGCCAAACCATTGGCCCTCTTACACTATGGGTTCTAAAAACCAATTCCCATTGGCCAAACTGTGGTGCTCTTCAATTTGGGGTCTCACTCCCCCGATTCATCTCCCGGTGCCCTCGCACAATTTCTGGGCTGTGGCGTGTACCTCTCCCAGCGGGTCTACCCACCTGCACACCTCCACCACTGTAGTTGCCTCCGAGCTTACCTGTTCCTTACCCTAACCTATCTACCTGGGGAAGGCCGTCTGGCGCTCTCCCCACTCCGTGCCCTCTCTGGCACTGGGCTGCCCGATCCACACCCGGGATCCTCAGGCACCCACTCACAACTACCGGCTCCCAGAGCCCACCTGCGGCCTCACCTGGCCGACATCCTCACAGTGGTGGAGGGCCCAACCAACTACACACACTAACAGGCTACACGCCCAGCCATTTCCACAACACTAATGCACCCATCCACAATACCATTCTGCAACCGCACCACAAATGCCAATATCCAACCACAATTTACCTGCACCCTCTACCTAACACTTACACTACCCGCCCCGGGTACTCGTGAAAGGGGTCCACTCTTCCCCCATCCACACCTTCGCACCATGCACACCACTCCGTACCACTCACTCCAACTCTCTCCACACACCTGTACCTGCACACCTGTGCTCTCACACCTGGTGCCACCTGCACCCTTCTCTCCCCAAGCGCATTCGCGCTGATCCACACACTCACTACTCATACACTGCTCCACACACCTGTCCAATTGCACACCTGTGCAATCACACCTGTTCCATCCTCACACACACGGCATCATCTCAGCTAACTACTCCCTTCTGAAACTTGCGCTTCCCAGTCGTCCCTTTAAACTATTGCGCTCCCACGTCATTATCATCCACACTAATCTACCTGCGTCCCCACTACAGGTATCAGTCACTAACTAACCTTAACGTTACCTAAGGTCATCTTCTCTAGATCCCTACACACAATATCCTAACCCACCCGGGCTAGTTTTCACTGCCATACACCCCATAAGCTATTGCTCCTTTGCCCCCCATGGGAAGGATGGTGGATTTGCCATCCCACCACATCGGGGGTCTCTCACTACCAATTTTGCACATCAAATTTCAACAAATCAAAAATTTGCCAATCATCTGCCAATCACTGTACCATTACCAATCATCACTCTGCCAATCCTTTGCCAATCATCAAATTTCGCCTTTTTCTAATTTCGGGGCCAAAACACTAACCTCATCACCCAGTCTACTCACTAATGCCTCTCGGTGCGCCAATCCCTGTCCAAAGCCCGGCTTCGTAAAGCCAAGCCATGAATGCGGGTTGTTCTGTGCCAGCGGCTGGATGCGTCCGGCATTCGGTGCAGGGACGGGGGCTTACCCGTGCCGAGATCCCACGCACCACCTCGGCACGGAGCCATCCAATGTCCCGCTCTCGACCTGCCGGCACGTCTCACCAAAAAGTGGTCGCCATGACGACCCTTTCTATCGGGCTGCCAGCTCCGCCTAGTGGAGCACGGACGCGGCCGTTCAAAGCGAGGCCCGGCACGCACCGAGGGCCCGCTTCGGCTAAAAGTCGACCTAACCTCTAACCTGGTTACCGTCGATGCTTCACCTGGACGCTTACACCCCGCAGCCCGTTCCTTGCTCACACATCCAGCCGTTTCCATGCTCCTCGTACCTTTCCTTACACACCTCGGTACACTCCTTCCACTCACAGCCTTGGTCACACACCTGACCACCGAACACCTTGGCACACATTCGTCACTCGCACACCTCACCAATACACCTCTTCGCGCCCCCTCCTCGGTCACCTCCTCTGTGACAATCACAGGTGTGCTCTCATTCGCACACCCAACCACGTGCCTCACTACCAACTCCAGCGTGCATTCCCACTCACGCTCTACCATTCTAGGTGTGCATCCTTCCATCCCAGGTGTACATCCTCGCTCACCTGTCACAACCAACTCACTCTCCTTGTCACTCTCACTACTCTCACCTCCATTCTTGACAGCGCACTCACCCTTACTCTTGACAGCGCACTCTTTCCTCATGCACCTGTCCGTTACACACCTTTCTCGCGCACACTCTCCCGTTACGCCCTCTGTAACACTCACCACAGGTGGACACTCTTCCTTACTTCTGACAGCGCACTCTTTCCTCATGCGCCTGTCCGTCACACACCTTTCTCGCGCACACTCTCCCGTTACACCCTCTGTAACACTCACCACAGGTGGACACTCTTCCTTACTTCTGACAGCGCACTCTTTCCTCATGCACCTGTCCGTCACACACCTTTCTCGCGCACACTCTCCCGTCACACCCTCTGTAACACTCACCACACCACGCTTCCATGTGCTCCCTCGCACACGCGCTACGACCGACTCACTCTCGCCAGCACCCTCACTCCTTGGCACGCACTTTTTCCTCACACACCCCAGAGTCGGACTTTCTCGCACACCTCCTCTTTCGCACACCAGACCTGTCACACACTTCACCAACGGCCTCTCACGAACACCCGGGTCCATCTCGACCCCCAAGCTTCTTAAATCCCCTGGCGCATCATACGCACGACCATATTGGTCACCACTTACACCGGGTCCTCTTCCTCTTCGCTTCTCCTCCATCACCTGCGAATCCCTCATCCGGTTAATGAGCACATCATCACGATCCAAACACAGACTTTGGACCAATTCTTTTATCTCCTCTTTTATCTCTTTCTTATCCCCTCTCCGTCGCTTCTTAATTTCGCTCATCCCTTCTTCCACTTCTTCTAATTTGTGCTTCACCTCTTTTATTCCCCGGTACGTCTCCTCAAGCTCGTCCTCAAAGGCTACCTTGACCGTTTCCATGTGCGTCCTCACCTGCCGGTCCTTCGTCTCCATTACCTCTATCACCTCGTCCAACCTCGTTGTCAGTCCCTCACGTACCATCTGACATTCCCTCTTCGTCGCTATCAAGTCATTTTTTAGGTCATTTTGTGTCGCTTTTAAACCTCCTAATACCGCAGTGTTCCTTTGAACCTGCTCCACTAACTCCGTTTGTCCCACCGTCAGCTGCTCCACCTCCTGCGTCAGGTCCTCTATGCCCCCTTGCAATTTTACAGTCCCCTTTCTCACCTCCTTCTCCATGTGCTCCTTACAGTGCCTCACCTCCTCGCGCACTCCTCCGACCTCCTCACTCACTCCTCTCCTGATCTCCTCTCCCATCACTTGCATCTCCTGCCCAGATGCCACCCTCATCTGCTCCATTTCCTCCCTGTGAGCATCCAGTTTGGCTTCTACCCCCATTCTGACCCCCTCTATCTGCTGCCCCATTTGGTTAACTTCCCTTTCCGCTTGGTCCCTCATGTCCCTCAATTTGCCTTCCATCCTGTTTTCTAACCCCTCTAACCCATTTTTCACTCCCTCTATCTGATTCTCCTGGGCAGCCATTCTATTTTCTACCCCCTCTAACCCATGTCTCACCTCTTTTATCCCATTGTCTAACCCCTCAAAAATTTTGTCTACCTTCTCACCAGTACCCCTCGCTTCGTCCCTCATTACCCCCATCTGGTTTCCCATTACCCCCAATCGCTCACTCCGAGCATCCATCCGGTTCCCCAATCGCTCCATCCTGTTTTTCATGTCTTCATTATACTGGACCACAAGGGCCGTCATTTGTATACAAAACAAGTTCCAATCCATCGGGGGCGCTGCCACGGTTGCCGGCTCGGTGACCAGCGAGGCGCCATTTTGCGTGCTTGCTACCCTCGCTGTTTCGCTCTCCTCACGTGTCTCAATTTGGTCCTGGACCGACCCTGCTTCACTCTCCCCTACCGGACCCCAGCCGTCTTGATCCGCCATAGCGCGACCTTCAAAATTCGAGTTTCGTAACACAAATCCAAATTTTGCTGTTATAATTTCGTCGAGCGCAGTAACCGCGGGACCGCGCTCCGGATCGATTTTGTCGAGCGCAGTACGCGCTCCGAATCGATTTTCCCTCCCAAAATTTGGGCCTAACTAATTTAGTCCCGGGTCCGAATCTCACTCCTCGACACCAATTGTTACCGTACTAACACAATTGGTGTCCAAAATTTGGGCTAAATAAATTTAGTCCCAGGTTCGAATCCAACTCCTGACAACCAATTGTTACAGACACGACTTTGATGTTAAGGTGGGCCGAGCGGAATGGCCGTCGTGTCCGCACAAATTACCCGATTGTACTCGAACGTTGACGAAGCCGCGCCACGCTGGCTCAATAAGGAAAAAGAAGACACACGGCTGAATTATAATGACAGACACCAATGTTTCGATTCTCAATTATATTCGTACGGAAAAGGTTAGATTACAGGGGCTAGAGGTATATCACAGGAAGACGGGCACTTAGACACACTCTTATATTAACCCCGGACAGACGACAGGTAAACGGGACAACGGCTGACTCACACGGGGATTGATGGCTGGGAAAGGCAGATAGCGATGGCTCCAGGTGCACTCTTGGCTCAAAGCAGGGTACAGTCCGGTCCAAAGATGCGGGGAGGTCACAGCGCTCGGAGGGGACGTTCTTTCTCAGGCGGGTCTTTCTCTCTCAGCGATCGCAGGCAACGTTCTTTCTCAGGCGGGGCGCATCTGACTCAGCCCTCGCAGGTACCTCTTTCTCCAGCTGGGGGCGCATCTCTTGTCACGTCCGCTAAGTCGCCACGTATATCCGGCGGGGAGTGACACGCCCTCGGCTCGTTAGCTCCGCCCCAGATGGAATCGGTCCGCCCTTCTGATTGGGTGCGGGGGGGTTACCAGGCTCCGCCCTTGACGAGGAGCTGACAGCCAGCCCCTCTGGTAACCCCGTGGAGCGCCGAGCCGGTGTGAGGACGCATCCTCCCCCGCGCCGCCGCCATCTCCTCTGTTGTTGTTGTAATTGTTGGGGAAGAAGATGGAAGGAGGTATGGGAAAGGTCCTAAACTCACTACTGATGCCATATAATCACATTCTGGTGCAACGAAGAGTCAGAATTAATGGAAACGAGTCCTTAACTGACATAGATTAAGAATAACTAGCAAGATGTCCGAAAGTTGTCTTCGTGTGGTGCGGTGGACCTGGGCACGACATTTAATGGGGGAATAAGGGGAAGGTCGGCTCTACTGAGTGTTATTTACATGCAATGGGACTAGGGAATGGGGGATTGGGGAAAGTTGGGGAGTATTGGAGAAATAGGGGAATATTTACAAGCGGATATGGAGGCCAAATTCCATATTCGCAACAATATATCATCGGTATCTGGAGATCAAATGGAAAAATTCTACAAATCTATGGCATTGCAAGGAGTTCTCAAACAATGGACTTGCATCCACTTATATTGACTCCATTGTCGTTCCTGTCTGGCTTACTTGATGTCTCAAAAACTCAACTTCATCCCGTAGGAGGAGCAACATGTCCTGAGCAACATGCATTCACTTGAACATGAACTGCAGTCATTGTAGAGGTTTCTGATCAAGGAACAAAAGGCATGCTTCACATTGCAGCTCTGCACACGAGCTCCATGAGCTGCTGGAACATGTCCAGGCATGTTGTTCAGTCTGAGACATATTGTGGGTTTGAAAAGCCATTGCTGCATGGTGAAAATGGTCTTCCGCTGGGCCACTGGTGCCACCTACACATGCCAGTGTCTGTCGCCAAGTTTAATCAAGAGAAGATTTCCACCCCTTCCCCACCTGTCCCAGCGAATCGAAGGTCTCTCCAAAAGGGGAATAGGATAAGCATCTCCTACTCACTACTGTGACTCGTTAAACATCTTGAGTCAACACAGAATTTCATGCTACCATTACTTTTGATCACGAGCATGACCTGCAAGACACCTGTGAGAGTTGATAGGGTAACGAGTGCAACCTTTGAAAGGTGGTAAATGTGTTTTGTGAGCTCCTCTTCGTTTAGGGCCCACAAGTGAAATGCTGTTTACCTGATCGGCACTGCATCAGCATTTTAAATATTATGGTACTGCTGCTGTGAGCATTCCAAATGTTTGGGCCCAGTGCTGATTAAATAACATGCAGCTGGCAGGCTTCCTTGAGGTCCAGGCCCCATACCTGGAGGTTCTTTTTCCAGTCATCGTTATTTCTCATGGTATTTCCTTGTGGAGTCTCATTCTTGCAGTGCAGGATTTAACTGGTATCCGCTTCCCTTCCCTCTGAGAGTAGATAGTCATCCACAACAAGCTTCTTGTCATCAAGTCACAATGGCTCTCCCGAAAGTTTGAATATTTGGATTACACACCATCCATGTTTGTGGCCAACCGAAACTGTGGCTGGCAACAGTCCAATCGCACATTCAGGGTGTTCCTTTTCTGATCGTCTTAAGAGCGTCAGAGCATCATGGAAGGTTTGTCTTCGGACATGTATGCTGGCTATCCCAATTTTGCGACTGGTCCCACTTTCCCACTTAGCAGACCAATGCCAGCTGCTCCCTTTCCAGTGGATTCCACACTTTTCTGGCCAGGCTCACTGTGGGGTACAACTATTCCAATTGTTGGCGTCGGAGTCCACAATTTCACCAGCTCATGAGGCTTCTTCCGGTTGCCAGTCAGGCATAGTCTATCATTGCTCTCTGTTGTCTGATCTTGTAGTTATTTTGTCTGCACCTCTTGCTGTCCCAGTTATTCCTGCTGCTACAGTTGCTGAGGTTGCCATGCTGCCAGATTCACCGGAAGGAAATCATTTGATGAATCAGGACAACTTATTTTAGTCTTATTTGCAGATCTCATTGATGGTTCATGATGGAGGTTTCACAGTAATGGCGAATGTGGCTTAAAATCTCTTTAGGTACCAGAAGTGAAATTGATCAAGAAAAATTGGCTCAAAGATGAAAATCTACCCAATCTGGGTAAGCTTTACTCTTTTCATGTGTCATCGTCCTCTGGACATGCAATAATTAGTTGAAAAGTGTTTTTTTAAATACGTCATATGAATATTTTAAGTTTGAACTTAGCTTGAAGTTGAATTCCCATAAACATTTTAGGAGGGGGGGGGGGGGGAATGGTAGGGGATTACCTCCCAAAATAGGTATTTTTTTTGTTTGTTTGTTTATCTAAAGTCTTATGATTATGTAAGTATGATTCTACATGCTGCCCTATCTTCTAGCAACCATTGTAATTGGTTTAAAATACCTTTAGTCAGTGGGAACGCTCAGTTCCCACGCTCAGTTCCCAGTTTAGTCAGTGGGTGACGCTCATTCATACTGTTTATTCAACCATGTGAGTGCCAGGGGTCCATATTGTTCATCAGTCCCCTCATCAATCCATATTGCCCCTATGTTTAATTATCTTCTTCATATTCTCATAATAAAGGTTTGCAGAAAATTTGATGACAAAGTTATGGCTTGGACACACACACACACACACACACACACACACACACACACACACACACACACACACACACACACACACACACACACACACACACACACACACACACACACACTGTCAATGGAGAAAATTAAGGTTAATTATTGACTCACATGGATTTTCAATTAGATTTTATCCTTCAATTCATTCCCATCCTCAAGATTTCAAGATGTTCAACAGACATTCGCTGACGCTCATTCTCACTCACTATGTTCGTTCGCTGTTAGTCGGCGCATTCAAGACACCCAATTCTCCTACTACTTGTGGTGGAAGAGAAAATTGGGGGAAGGAGAAATGGGGGAAGGTGACTGCATTTGATTATACTCACTAAGTGGACCAATGAATATTTGTTTATGTTTTATTTTAGGGAATAATTTAATTTTCTTATAACACTTATCACCACCAAGTATATTAACAAACAATATGTTGGAACTTGGTTCTTGGTACAAGTATCTTTGTTGAGCAGAGATGAAATGGCTAAATCACCAATAAAATTTTATTTTAAGCAAAGAAGCATCGATAAATATTACCTTATAAATGGAGCATTGTTATAATACAGAGAAACCCCTAACAATCATGAAGTTTAAAAAGTTTGTAAATAAACCTAAATCTATTCAGGAGGCTGTGGAACAATGTGATAGATACTTCAAAACAGCTCGAAATAACTCCTTTAAGAAATAAAACCCCACTAACGATTAGACTTGGGTGCTCAATACAAGGTGAAAAGAGGAACCCATTTTTAAGAACAACTCTTCGACTACTAAATAATTATGAAGAGTTTCTTGTGAGCGGTCTCATAGAAGAGCTACTCAGGATTGAGGAGCATTGTAGTCCATGAATAAGGTATATTTATATATTCCTAACCCCCAAACAACAACATTAATCGACCCATCCCTGTATAGTAGTGGATTGTGAAGTGTAAACCTATTGCATTCAAGGGTATTATCTGCTTGCCTGTGTCTTTTTGCTTTCAAGGGTATTATCTGCTTGCCTGTGTCTTTTGTAATTCCTGTGAATAAAATGAACCTAAAATCTCTTCTCCTTTTAATTCATATAATTTGTAAGTCCAAGGAATTGTATTCATTACATCAGCAATTTTAAAGAGTTCATTAGTCCATCTCTTTGTATAACCTTTCTCAAAATGACTGAGAATATATGGATGACTTTTCTTTGACTTTTTCATCTATATATTATCTTACTATAATTCACTAAATGTCCGTCCGTCCGATCGAAGGTACCGCAAAAACGGCTGAACCGATCACAACAATATTTTGGGTGGGTATTCCTGGGCCCCCTTGGAGTAAAATAGGCTATATTGTTTTTCCAAATTTTTCTCAGTTTTCCAAGTTTTCAAATTTTTCCAAACACGATGGAATAATATTTACCGATATGAACAGTGATGTGGCTTTTGTTGAAATTCTACATACCAGGAGAGAGTAGATTGACTCCTGACAAACTCTTCCTATATAAACGTGCGGCTCCGAAGTAACATGGCAGCATGTGCAAAGCGACTGGGAAACAGTTGTAGCGGCCGTTTCTGTGTTTCAGATTCGGCACACACTCTTCACACATAAATGTGCGACTGAGAAAGACGTGTAGCGGCCGCTTCCTTTTGCAGAATTCAATCTTTTTTCAAAATGGGTGCCATGTACTGATTAGATTTTGATGATTTGCGTGTGATATGATTTAACGGATGTTTATATGAATCGTTTAAAATAAAAAAGCCTTCAATTTCTGATAATTATTTTGCCTTTTCATTTGGGCTTCCCAATTGAAACCCTGCCCATAGGGCGGGTACCGTTGCTAGTTCTTACAACATCACCAACTTTGAACTTTGGCTTTATCAGATTAATCTCCTTTTCGTATTCTAATTTTGTAAATGTTTCCAATGGTTTTGATTTTGTTGATGAATGAACTGTATTATTTTAATTATCTACAATGTCCTGAATTATAGATACCAATTGTTGAGAATCGAGTTGAGTGAATTTTTTATATAGTCTCTCTTTCAAAGTGCGATTAAAACTCTCAATAACAACTGCCTTCCCTTCATTAAAGGTGCTGTATAATTTAATACCATTATCTTTAAGGAAATTCATAAATATTTTGTTATAGAACTGTTCCCTCATCAGTCCATAACTTCTTTGGTTTTCTTTTGCTTTTACTAAATACTTCACTGAAAGCTAGCATAAGAGTATTACCCCTTTTGTTTTTTAAAGGAACAACCCATGCAAATCTACTCCTCAAATCAATAACGGTTAAAGCATACTTGTATCCCCTATCATTATTTAGTTCAATTAAATCAGCCGACCAAATGTGGTCAGTGCCTTTCGAATAAATCTTCCTTCTTTTAAACTTTGTGATTATAGGTTTATGTAATTCATCAGCTAAAACTATTTGCTCCTCAGTCTTGATGACATCATTAGAGCTTAATTGTTTATTTTTGATAAACAAGCCCAAGTCTCAATTTAGCACTTACCAACTTTTCACAATAAACTTAGCAACTTTCTCTCTCAACGTTGGATTTCGTATCAAAGACAAATTATACAACATTTCTCTGTCGGCTTCGTGTTTTTCATCCAACGTAGTGCTATTCCCATAATCAATATCGTGTTTCATACACACTTTATCAACTTTATTTTGAGGTTTAGACCAAGGCTTAGGATAGTTCGCCTCATCCAATCTTTTATCCAAGTTTGTTCCTGGACCACAGAAAGAATACCCCGGGAGGTGTAATTCCCCTGGAATTCCAGTTGTTGTAAATTTACTACCCGACAACAACTTTTGTATATCTCCTCCACCTTCATGCTTATAAATGAATTGACACTTTTTATAGCCACACACTAAACATATTCCCTTTTGATAAACTCTATTATTTTTTACTTTTAACATACGAGATATTTTTAGTATTGGTTTTCTTTTTACACTTAACACAATAACTCATTTATTTATGAGAAAAATTCACACAGAGTGCGAAAACCTTTTTGCTTTCCAACATATAAATTTCTATCTTGATTTTTAAAACAAAAAAATTATTAGGAATGCCTTCACTCTCTCCTCCATTTATTTAGGGGAAAATATCTCTGTAAAACTTTAACTAAAGTCAATAACACCAACATCATCAACTACATAATATTTTTCTTCTTCTTTAGCCCCACTTTCTCGTTTAAACCTCCTCCCCGAAATTGGAGTTATTCTTGAAAATAATATTTTAATGAAACATTTAATTTCTTTATTTTCCTCCTCAGTGTGTTGAGTTTGATTTATTTTCTGTATTACCTCCAATCTTTTATTAATCTTCCCATATTTTTAAAATATTTTTCCTCCCTCTCTCTTTTCTCCCTTTCCTCCCTCTCTTTTTTCTCTCTCTTCTTCTTCTCCTTTTTCTCACTCTCTTCCTTCTCTCTTTTATCCCTTGCATCCTTCTCTCTTTTCTCCCTTTCCTCCCTCTCTTCTTCAACTCCTTCCTCATCCCTTGCTACCCTTAAACCATCTCCCCATAGAATATTATACATATATTTATCTGGATTTTGAGATATTCTTATATCTGTAATTATTTTTCTCATAATATGATACCAATAAGATTTGTTGATGATTTCTTCAAGTTTTATATTTCCTAACTTTTAGAAGTTGATTTTTATTTAATATTTTAATCAAATCTTCATTTGTAGGTTTAGCAATATCAGTATAAGACCAGTCCTTAATTAAAATTTTCTCATGTCTGTGTTCTAATTCATAAGGAATGTAATATCTAACACCCTTTTCTTGTAAGTATCCTTGAATACAAAAATTATAATTCTCTTGTAGTCTTCTCCCTGCCATTTATGTATAAAAATTTTCATGTTTCTGAAATATAGGAGAGATTAATATGATGACAAGTAATGCCACCCCATCTTCCAGTTGTTAAATCGGTTTGTATTCCTTGGCTTTGTATATTTATCCCATTTCCTTCCTTCTTTGTCATATAAACTATCACTTTGCTATCATATAAATTTCTATTCTTGAAATCATGTATTTGTTGTTTGCTAATTGTGCTTCAACATATCTCATTATCCTCACCAAGCGGGTAATATTCTTCTTTACGAGACTGATTAAAATCATGTAGGTCTTCTAAGTTTATTGAAAAGGACCAATTATACCCTAAATCATACATATTGTTACGAATTTCGAAGAGCAATATGTAGAGCAGAGTAGATCGGAGTAGGTAACATGCTTCGAGATGTCGCGATAGGGAATCTACCTGTAATAAGTCATGTTTAGGCGTTTTTTCGCTTAAGGTGTATAATTGTGAATCTACCAGGAGATTCGAGTGATAGTTAGTGAAGGGAATAATGAGTAGAGCCCTTGTATGTCTCACCTGGTAATCAAACCTTTGTCCCTTATGGCACTGCAGACCACATAGACATTAGTTAGGACCTTTAGTACATCACTAATGACGCCCTTCCCCCCTGACATGACTTAGGAAGAAAGCAGGCTAGAGCACCGCCGAAAATGGCCGCCACCATTTACACCTCCGAGAGGCCAATCCACCTCGCATAGCATGTGCTATAACACCAGGAGTAGGGGACGGGAGTGAGAGCGGCGCAGTGGGCGTGCCCCTGGACGAGCCGGCGAGTCGGTGGAGGCTCTGATTGGCAGGACAGTGCGCCAAAGCTGACGTCATCCGCCGGGGATATTAACGGGGGCCGGACGCCATTTCGAGAGTTGGTTGCCGAACGCCATTGCGGAGTTGAGTTAACAGCGCCGGACGCCTTGGCTGGCAGTTGTCCAGGAGTTTTGGATCGAGAGTTCGTGTGCACAGGAGTTGAGAGGAGTCGGGTTCAGAAGAAGCAGTTGAGTTACAGTCCCGCTGCGATCCTGAGCAGTTGAGACTCGGCGTGTGGAGTTGCGCAGAGAGCAGTTCAGTTGAGCGCAGAGAGCCTAAGCGGAGTTGGCAGTGCGCAGTTCACAGTTCGAGAGTTGAGATCCTGAGTTGAGTTAAGCAGTTCAGTGCAGATCTGATCAGGAGTTCGTTTTGAGGTGCTATCCTGACAGAGTCGAGTTCAGCACGAGGAGAGTTGAGAGACGAGGTGCGCACGAGTGGGCAGTTCGGAGTTCGAGTTCGAGTTGAGAACAAGAGTTGTGAGTTGGATCCCGAAAGAGTGGGCAGTTGGAAGCGGGGCAGAGTTGGCAGTTGAGCCATAGGGAGTTGCTGAACGCCATTGGGCAGTCGAGTCGATACGAGGAGTTGTCTTCAGCAGCCCTGTCGAGTCGTTCAGAGATCCCGACCCGAGTTGGGCTGAGGTGTAGCCCGAGTGGAGCGGTGCTGGTGCTTTGGAGCTTGGTGCACGGACCTCGTGTGCAGCGGCGAGGGCGTTGGCTCGGGCCTAGCGGGGCGTGCGAGGCAGACAGAGGATTCCTCCACGTCGGAGTTTGGAGTCGCGTTGGACAGACAAGACGACGAGACAGATAAGCCCGAGCTCCGCGTACACTGTACACGACGTGACGTGTTCTTTTTGTTAATTCGCAGCCCCTCGTGTGTATCTGAAGTGTGAGTGGGGACGTCCTGATTAGGATATTAGATTTACCGGCGCGTGCTTTTCCTGTCCCTGCCTGTTATTGAATAAACCCTTGTATTATTTTCCTTTCCCATTCAAACCTGTGCCGCTTGAGTTAATTTCCTTCCAGGACCGGAGCTACGCCCGCGTGCTGCAGTTAAGTGCTTTCGCCGCAGCCTCCATTTCCCTTCTTCCTCCCGCGCGGCCATAGCCGAATCCGTGTTTGGGTAGTTGCCGCCGAATAAGACCGTTTAGGCTATCCGCAACTCTGATGTTAATCGGAGTTGCACGACAATATCATACCCCCATTTATTGATTCTCATATTAACTACATGTTGTTCTTTATAAAGTTCAATTGTAAGGAAATAGTTAAATTTAATAAGGAAAGGTGTATGGTTTGTCGAACAAGGTGTTGCGGTTGTAAATTCTACTTGTTTAACAAAACGTGCTGTTTTATTTAAAGATATATATTGTGATAAATAATTTAATTGAACTAAGTCATTGACATCTGTGGGGCTTGGATAATTGATTAATTTATATGTATTTTTCATGTTAATATTTTTTGTTATATTGTAGCGGCTGCCGCTGGGTGTTCACAATCGCCTTGCACCTATCAAGGACGCGGAGCGATCACCATGCCGGGCTCGTCCAGGACGCCCGGGCAGGCCCGCGCTCAACTTGCCAGGCCTCGGTCGGGACGCCCGGGCATGCCCGGGCAGGCTCGCCCTCAACTTGCCAGGCCGCAGCCAGGACGCTGGGCCACGCCCCCTGGCGCCGGGCCTGGGCAAACCCCCTGGGTTAATAGATATATATTGCTGACCGATAAACGGGTTTTCAGAGTGCCTGAGTGTTTGATTTCAATAAAGCAACTCAGATGAATTCCAGCTTTTTGTCGCGTCCATTCTTCCGATCGACGTGGGAGCCCCAGCTCCTTCATTGGTGACCTATCGACATGGACACGGCAGTCGCCCTTAAACTGCCTACCTTCTGGGAGGCTCACGCGGCGGTTTGGTTCGCACAGGCGGAGTCCCTGTTCGCCCTGCGAGGCATCACGGCCGACGACACCCGCTTCCACCATGTGGTAGCTGCGCTCGGGTCGGCTACCGCGGCCCGCGCCCTGAGCCTCCTCGAAAGCCCGCCAGCCGCTGACAAATACGGCGCGATTAAGAAGCTTCTCCTCGATGCTTTCGCCCTCCCATCGGCGGAACGCGCACGGCGCCTGCTCGAACTGCCTGAGCTCGGCGACACGCGCCCTTCCGAGCGAATGGACTACATGCTTTCACTGCTCGGCGAGCACTCTCCGGCATTCCTGTTCCGGGAGCTGTTCCTCCGTCAGCTGCCTAACCCGGTACGCCTCGCCCTGGCAAGCACGACGATCACAGATCCCCGGGCCCTTGCCAGAGAAGCCGACAAGATCTCCGCTGCAGGACGGCGCATCGCAGCGGCGACATGGGACCCACCGCCGTCCGACGCAACAACCATGGCGCCCGAGCACCCGGCACGGTCGACGGCCGAACTGCCGACGCAATTGGCGGCCGCTCTACCGTGCCGACCACCTCCGGCACGACGACCGAGGCCTCCACCCGACCAAGCGTGGTGTTACTATCATGCCAGGTTCGGACAAAAGGCCCGGACATGCCGACCCCCGTGCACCTTCGGCAGGCCGGGAAACGGCCGGGCCGGCGTTCATTACCAGCCATGAGCGCCGGCCACACGGGCAACTTACTGTTCATCACGGATAAAGCGTCCGGACGGCGCTTCCTGTGCGACACCGGCGCCCAACTGAGCGTCATACCCGCCTCTGACCAGGACAGGCAATCCGCGGTTTGCGGCCCCTCCTTGGTTGCGGCCAACGGATCGACTATCCGCACCTTCGGCCCGCGCAACGTCACCCTCTGCTTCGGCGGCCAACGCTTTGCTTGGACGTTTGTAACCGCCAATGTGCCCATGGCTCTGCTAGGCGCCGACTTCTTCTGCGCACACGGACTGCTGGTGGACGTCCAACGGCGTCGTTTAATCAACGCTGAAACCTTCAGCTCCCTGGTATGCACATTGAGCAGCTCCGCGCCGACCGAGCTGGCATGCACCGTCCCGGCGGCGAACGAGTTTGCTCGCCTGCTCACGGAGTTCCCGGCCCTCACGCGGCCGACGTTTTCGGCCGTCGCAGTACGGCATGGGATCGAGCACCACATACCAACCACGGGCCCGCCGGTCTACGCCAGGGCCCGCCGCCTCGACCCAGCCAAGCTCGCCGTAGCGAAGGCCGAATTCGATGCGTTGGAGCACCTCGGCATCGTGCGGCGCTCCGATAGCGCGTGGGCCTCGCCACTGCACATCGTGCCAAAGCCGGGGGGTGGTTGGCGCCCGTGTGGCGACTACCGCCGTCTCAATGACGCTACCACCCCCGACAGGTACCCGATCCCGCATATCCAAGACTTCTCCGCCCGTCTGGCGGGACGGGTCATTTTTTCGAAAATTGATCTCATACGGGGATATCACCAGGTACCTGTCAGGGCGGCCGACGTCCCTAAAACGGCAGTCATCACGCCGTTCGGCTTATTCGAATTCTTGCGGATGCCGTTTGGTCTCAAGAACGCGGCTCAGGCGTTCCAGCGCTTGATGGACGGCGTGCTGCGTGACCTGCCGTTCCTTTTCGTTTACCTGGACGACATCCTCGTCGCCAGCACGTCCCGGGCCGAGCACCTCCTCCACCTCCGAACACTGTTCGGGCGCCTCAGCGAGCACGGCCTCATCGTCAACCCGGCCAAATGCCACTTCGGCACGACGGCCGTTGATTTTTTGGGCCACCACATCACCAAGAACGGGGCCGTGCCGCTGCCAACCAAGGTCGAGGCCATCACCACGTTCCCGCGTCCCCGCACCATAAAGGCCCTGCAGGAATTCCTGGGAATGGTGAATTTTTATCACCGCTTCGTGCCCCGCGCTGCTCAACTCATGCGGCCCCTCTACGAAGCCCTCCGGGGCAAGCCGGCCAAGCACGACATCGCCTGGTCCGCAGCAATGGATGCGGCCTTCCAACGCTCAAAGCGGGCCCTCGCCGACGCAACACTGCTCGCTCACCCGGTGCTCAACGCTCCCATCGCCCTCACCACGGATGCCTCCGACTACGCGGTGGGCGCCGTACATGAGCAATGGGTGAACGGGGTTTGGCAGCCACTCGCTTTTTTCAGCCGGCAGCTCCGGCCGAACGAGCTCAAATACAGCACGTTTGACCGGGAGCTCCTCGGTCTACACCTGGCCGTCCGCCATTTCCGCCACCTCCTGGAGGGCCGACCTTTCACGGCGTTCGTCGACCACAAGCCGTTGGTTTACGCCATGGCCAAGGTCACGGAGCCATGGTCGGCCCGCCAACAGCGCCACCTCTCCGCCGTGTCGGAGTTTACCACGGACATCCGGCACGTCGCCGGCAAAAACAACGCCGTGGCCGACTGTCTTTCCCGGGCCTGCGCGAACGCGGTCCACCTGGGCGTGGATTTTGCGCTTATGGCGGCGGACCAAACCACCGACACCACGGTGCAAGCCCTCCGGGCGGCGGACACGGGCCTCCGCCTGGCCGACATCCCCTGCGCGGACACTGTCCTGCTCTGCGACGTCTCCCAAGGCCAGCCTCGCCCCATCGTGCCCGTCACCTGGCAACGCCGCATCTTCGCCTCTCTCCACGGCCTTTCCCACCCGGGCCGGAAAGCTTCCCAGAAGCTGGTGTCGGCGCGTTTCGTCTGGCACGGCCTTCGTCGGGACGTCCGCGATTGGACCAGCACCTGCACGGCCTGCCAACGGGCCAAGGTCCACCGACACACCCAGGCCCCGCTGGCACCTTTCACCGTGCCCGAACGACGTTTCGACCACGTCAACGTGGATCTGGTGGGCCCCCTCCCCCCGTCACGGGGGTTCACACACCTGCTCACCATGGTGGACAGGACCACCAGGTGGCCGGAGGCCGTTCCCCTCGTCTCCACCACCACCGCCGACGTGGCGCAGGCTTTCATCGCCACCTGGGTCGCCCGCTTCGGCGCACCGGCGGACATCTCGTCAGACCGCGGACCACAGTTCACCTCCGAGCTGTGGGGCGCGGTCGCCCGCAACCTGGGGGTCAAGCTCCACCGTACTACGGCCTACCACCCCCAAGCAAACGGGTTGTGCGAGCGATTCCACCGCTCCATGAAGGCCGCGCTCATGGCCGGCCTTCAAGACGGCGGTTGGGCCGACCGGCTGCCGTGGGTCCTTTTGGGCCTTCGCACGGCCCCCAAGGAGGACCTCCAGGCATCCACCGCCGAGCTTGTCTATGGCCAGGTGCTACGCGTCCCGGGCGAATTCGTGCCCGACGCTACCAGTCCCTGGTCCGCAGCTCACCAGCGCTCGGACCTCCAGGAGGCCGCCCGACGGTTTGCCCCCGTGCCAACATCCCACCACGGTGACCCCCAGTCCTACGTCCCCCCAGCACTCCGCACAGCGGAGTATGTTTTTGTGCGTCACGACGCACATCGGTGGCCACTCCAGCCGCCGTACGACGGGCCCTTCCGGGTGCTGCGACGGGACGACAAGTCGTTCGTCATCGACATCGGCGGCAGGTCGGACCGGATTGCAGTGGACCGCCTCAAGCCGGCGCACGTGGACGTCGACCACCCACCACGGGTGGCCCTTCCGCCGCGGCGAGGCCGCCCCCCATCCACGGTGCCCCCCACTCGACCGCCCACCACCTCACCGGACCGCCTCCCACGACCCGCCAGGGGTCGCTTCGGCCGGGTCATCAGGACCCCCCTCAAATTGACCCTGCCGGTGCAAGTCGATTCTGGGGGGACGTGTGTAGCGGCTGCCGCTGGGTGTTCACAATCGCCTTGCACCTATCAAGGACGCGGAGCGATCACCATGCCGGGCTCGTCCAGGACGCCCGGGCAGGCTCGCCCTCAACTTGCCAGGCCGCAGCCAGGACGCTGGGCCACGCCCCCTGGCGCCGGGCCTGGGCAAACCCCCTGGGTTAATAGATATATATTGCTGACCGATAAACGGGTTTTCAGAGTGCCTGAGTGTTTGATTTCAATAAAGCAACTCAGATGAATTCCAGCTTTTTGTCGCGTCCATTCTTCCGATCGACGTGGGAGCCCCAGCTCCTTCAATATTATATTTTTGTCATTCAGCCTGTGCCTTTGTATAATAATTTGATAAATCAATATCGAACTCTTGGGATATGCCAAAGATAGAACCATCTTTTCCAACATAAGTCATTTACATTAGATAAAAAATGACATCATCAAAATTTTCATGATTATTGAGTTGAAATAATACATATAAACATAATTGACCACAACATTTGGAATTGAAGTCTTGAACTTGAAATGTTTGATAAACACCATTCTGAAAGAATTTTATTACTTCAACAGGTCATGGAAGGCCATAACTATTGAAATAAAATTATTCCTGACTATTATAAATACAAACCCAATGAGAACCATTCCCATTATTATCTTCGAAATTCATAATAATATTCTTTGTATTTTTAGACAGCTTTGTTAATTCATCTCTCATACAAATAACCACATTATCAATTTTTAGTTTTTTACAATACTTAGCAAGTTCTATATTTGATGTTGTATTCTTTCCAAATTGTTTAAACCATTTATCCATTTATTTATGAGAAAGATATAATCCATCTGATTCTGTTTCTGTTTTAACTCTGATTCTGTTTTAAGTTTTGAACCTCGACTCTGATTCTGCAACTGGACCAGACGGCATCAGCCCACGGGTCCTAAAATCCAGCTCTGCCGCTCTATCTCACCCTCTCTCTGTTCTTTTCACCCTCTCTTTTGCTCAAGGTCATCTGCCAGCATCTTGGAAATCAGCAAACATTTCCGCTTTACACAAAAAGGTGCAAAAACAGATTCTTGCAACGACAGACCAATCAGCCTGCTCCCAATTATCAGCAAAGTCATGGAATCCATCATTGCTTCGGATATCAAATCCTTCCTCTTCTCCAATGGGTTGATCTCCAATCATCAAATTGGATTCAGACCAGGTCATTCTACTCTGGACATGTTGCTTCTGCTGTCCCAACAATGGATGGAGGTCCTCAATGCCAAACAGGAAATCAGAGCTGTCTCCCTTGACATATAACGTGCCTTCGATACGGTCTGGCACCCCGCTCTGCTCACCAAACTCTCCTCCTATGGTATCCATGGAAATCTCTACGCATGGCTTGCAGACTTCTTCTCTGGTCATAGTCAACGTGTGGCCCTGAATGGATTGCCCTCATCTCCCCTTCCTGTTCTGGCTGGAGTTCCCCAAGGTAGTGTTCTGGGCCCTGTGCTTTTTCTGGTCTTCATCAATGATCTCTCCGACTCTCTGGAAAATCCTCTCTATCTCTTTGCTGATGACTCCACTCTCTGCCGCTCCATTCCTCTTCCCTCAGATCGGCAGTCTGCAGCCTCCTCACTCTCTGCAGACCTGGACAAAATCACAGACTGGTCAAACAAGTGGAACATGTCTTTCAATCCTGACAAATCTCACACTCTGACTATGTCTCTCCGAAAAGACCGACTGGAAAACCCTCCCATCTACTTTCTCAACAATCCTCTCCAAGAAGTTCTGTCGCTCAAGCTTTTAGGTCTCAATATCTCACTATCTCACGACCATGATCTTTCTTGGGAAAACCACATTTCCAAGCTGGCCTCCAAAGCCAGTCGCCGACTGGGCATCCTCCGTCATGCGAAGTCCTTCCTTGGCACAGCTGAGCTCCTCACCACATACAAGGCTTTCATCCGCAGCTCAATGGAATACTGTTCCCCCCTCTGGGCTGGTGCTCCTGCCTCACACCTAGCTCGGCTTCACGCTGTTTAAACCAAAGCTTTCAGAATCTTTGGAATCTCCTGCAATGTAGCTAAATCCGAGGGCCTTTCACTCACTCACTACAGGCTGGTTGGTGGTCTTTCTGTCTTCTACCGAATCCTCTCCAGCCTTGCTCCCCCAGCTCTCTCTGTGCTCTGTCCCCCAAATATTCCTGCAGGTCACACAAGATCTGCCAGCAATCCTCTTATGGTTAAACTGCCAAAATCAAGACTCTCTGCTCACCTTCACTCTTTCATTCCTCTTTTCTCCCGCCTCTGGAACAAACTCCCCCACTCCCTTCAATCCCACTCCTCCCTCCAGGTCTTTAAAACAGCTGTTCACCACCATCTCTTATCTCCCCCCCCCCCCCCCCCCTCCAAAACCTTGATCTTTTCTACCCCTGCTTGTTCACCCGAGATACACTTTTTTGAAATTACAACTTCTTTCCTGGAAGTCCTTGCAGTGTCCATATATTTTATACCTCTTCCACCTCCCCCCAAGCCCTCTCCCTCCCACATGTCTCTCGATGTCCCTGCTCTCAAATGTTGTGCTTGTGTCCTTCCCCCTCTCTCCCCATCTTGTCTACCACTCCCCTTATTTTGTGTTTTATGTGTCGGTTTGACTTTTTGTGTGATTAATGTTCGCTCGTTCACGAGCCTCGATCTTGTATACAAAAAAAATAAAAATAAAAATGGTAAATTTTAGTGTGCTTAAGAACTCCATTCTCCTTCTACTCATACACACCCATACACACACATACACACACATACACACGGTAATAAACTGTTGGAATATTATCTTCGATAATGCTGTTTCGTTAAAGGATCTGGTTTTCAAGGGAAATTCAAGATTCAAGCATTTTGGTGCATACTTTAGAGATAATTTAGTAACACTTATGTGGAACATCGAAAAATTCAATGAATGAGAATAGCCCAAGAAACCACAAAAAGTGTAAGAATGGGTATATTTAAATTAATAAAAAATACATTTTTATATTTTCGCACGAATGTATACCAAGTTGTATATTGAAAAATACTAAAGTTGGTGTGTCTTGAACTATTGTGAGTGTAAGTATTTTGTTTGTTGAAGTTTTTTCCATGTTCTTCAAACAACACAAACCATAATTGCTTGAATACTCCATTTTTGCATTTTCATTGAGATTTCAATTTTTGATGTTTATTGGTTTCAGAGTTGCATGTCTTCATTGAAGGTTCTATTGAGACCAAGAGGTATGCAACATGCACAGTGTTGTAGAAAGGCTGATCTATGGCCTAACATTGGACCTGAGCCAGTCTTCCAACAAAAACTTCCTCTGGCTCCTTGGTTTTCACATTTTGCGTCATTTCTTTACGTCCCAGATACTCATGTAATAGAAGCATCAGCTCTGCCACCCAGTGTCGGAATATCAAGGAGCACACAAGTGGTACCACGTGCTCTTACAACAAAAAAAATTCTTAATATCCTTGAAAACAATCTTGCATACATCCTGACTCTTTTGGCTTTATTCTTTTGTCAGTTAAATTATTTTTTTTGTCAGTATTTTTTTTTTTTTTGGCAGTTAAAAATTTTTTTTTGGCAGTAAAAATTTTTTTTTTGGCAGTTAAAAATTTTTTTTTGGCAGTGAAATTTTTTTTTTGGGGCAGTTAAATTTTTTTGGTTAAATTTAATTTTTTTTTTTTTAAGGTTGTTTTTGGAGTTTGGTCCTTTCATTCTGAATTTCTCATTGCTGTTTGTCATCTTTGTCAAATCCTTTCATTGTTATTGCAATCCATCTCACAAAATGAATACATCTTGGGTTGGAGCATCTCCTTTTCATCTGTCACAACTAAAGTTTATTCGGTGCACAAATATGTGCATTATTGTATCTCTTGTGAAGAGTCTTCTATTTCATTGTAGAATGAAGAGAGAGCTCTGTGTTTATGCTGAACTTTAATAACGTCAAACTCCACCTGTGATTCATTCACCAACAGCTTCTGCAGGGAAAAAAACCCCTTTTTATTGACAATTGACTCACTTCTTGAGTCACTTCCAGGGAAAAACTGCACCAGTCATCGAAATAATTTCTTTGCTTTTGTAAATACTAGGGCGTGCCCGTACTATATATATATCTAAAATTATATCCCCCCCCTCTATTTACATGAAATGGTTTGGTCCATTCGCAAAGCCAAAGCGAACGGCTTGCGAGTACGGTGACAATCCCCCCCCCCCCCTCTATTTACATGAAATGGTTTGGTCCATTCGCAAAGCCAAAGCGAACGGCTTGCGAGTACGGTGACCATACCTTGGGAACCACTTGTCCGATTAATTTCAAACCTTGAAAAGGCACATCCTCGGGTCCCCAGCAATATACCTGGCAAGTTTCAATTAGATCGGACCCGTGGTTGTCGAGAAACAGCGGTCACAGACAAACACACACACACACACACAGACACACACACATACACACAGAGATTACTGGAATTATAGATAGATATTACAATGACTCTTCATTCTTGTCATTATTTGCAATCCTTCAAACGGTACTGCAACCTCAAATTAATTCATCAACATCACCTGGTCTTGCTCTGATGTTTTATATCTCAAAATCATTTGTAAAGTTTAGAATTTTATAAATATAACATGAGAAAGCTTTTTCATTTTCCTTAACTGAATTCGGAAACATCCCTCTTCTGAAAGCTGTTCATGAGAATAATGGTGTTGCGTCGTTTTTAAGGATTGCGCTTTTACTACAGTGTCCAAACATGACCTTTGGACACTATCCTTCGTTGAATTGACAGTCTTCAATTACCTTTTGAAGCCAATTTCACAAGTGGGGCATTCACAAAGTTATACGGCATAAAAAAGTCCGAAGACACACCATAAAAAAATAGAATATGGCTTTTTTAAAACAAAAAATAAATGTAAATACATTTATCTTTTATAACAAGATCTGCTGACATAAAGTGAAGAATAAATAAAAGATTGCTGTGATATTGTCCTTCCTATAAATCATTGTACGGGAAAGCCTCATAGATTTTCAATTCCTGGAACCCATTGGCCTCATTGTCAGCCACGTGCCTTAAGAAGACCACATTTCCAAACAGGCCTTAAAAGTCAGATGACATCTGCACAAACGTCCGCCTGCCAAATCCTTTCTCGGCACTCCTTGGCTCAAATCATGTCGTTCAACTGCAAAATACAATCACAAGTATAAGCAAATTTTCAGCCACACGTATCGACGAACTAATTTTAGTGGAGACCATGGACTTTTGTGAACACATTCTATGATTCTGGAGGAGCAGGTGATAGATGGTACTGGTGAAAGATACTGATATTTAGTTGGTGGGGTAACAATATTGTCACGTGTCTGCCAATTGAGTAGAGATACGCAGACAACTGGTCCTGGAATGTTTTCACAACAAACACAAACCAGCCTGTGAGACTGCCTCAGATCAACCTGTGAATAATTAATTATTCATGGACAACACAGAATAGAGTTTGCAAACACATGTATTCACAATAAACCAGTTAAACCATGAAGGATGGCACAACAAACAATGCAACAATTAGTTATTTTTTTATGTAGAAGGCTCCAGGCCCGGACTATGTAGTCCTCATCAAAGCCAGGCCTAAATAAAACAGCTGCATTGATATAAAAGTGAAGAAGGAGAGAACAGTCTAAGAGTTTTTGAGAAAGCAGAAAATTTGCTTTTTGAAAAGGGGAAGATCGTAAGTGTTTGGAAAGACATGTGAAGGTAAAGAGTTCCAGAGTTTGGCAGTGGAGGGGAAGAAACAAACATCATGACGAACCACCCTTGAGTTGCCAATGGCCACACAGTAATCATGAGATGTAGTGGCTTGTCGAGACACTCCAACACTGTTTGTTCTCTGTTTTTTTTTGTGATGAACACCCTCTAATGAAAGGGAAAAACAAATGCTGCATTGGAGTCATCAGAAGGAATCAAAAAAGTAAAGAGCAAAGATGGATTCATCATGAGGATTCGGGTTTCAGCCCCTACTCCTCAACCCTCAAACCCATCGAAGCGCAGCCAAGTGAACCTTCCAGAAAAAAAAAATTCTGCAAGAATTCACTTTTCTGAAGACAGATAGATAAAGAAAGAGAGAAATAAAGAAGAAGCAAGAATTAGAATGAATAAAGAGAAGGATGAAAAAGTAGAAATAAATGTGAAAGAAACAAAGATCCCTACCTCCTGGCCCAAGCTCTTTCCTTAACTCCGAGCCTTAGCTCCTAGCCCTAACTCCTAGCCCCAACTCCTAGTCCCAACTCCTAGCCCCAACTCCGAGCCCCAACTCCTAGCCCCAACTCCAAGCCCCAACTCAAGCTCTAACTACTCGGCCTAGCCCCTAGCCCTAGCTCCTTCCTTTAACTCCTAGCCCCAACTCCTAGCCCTAACTCCAAGCTCTAACTCCTCGGCCTAGCCCATAGCCCTAGCTCCTTCCTTTAACTCGTAGCCCTAACTCCTAGCCCTAACTCCTAGCTCTAATTCCTAGCCCTAACTCTGAGCCCTAGCTCCTAGCTCTAGCTCCTAGCTCCGAGCCCTAGCTCCTAGCCTTAGCTCCTAGCTCTAGCTCCTAGCTCCTAGCTCCTAGCTCTAGCTCCTAGCCCTAACTCCGAGCTCTAATTCCTAGCCCTAACTCGTAGCCCTAGCTACTAGTCCTAGCTCCTAGCCCTAACTCCTAGCTCGAATTCCTAGCCCTAACTCATAGCCCTAGCTCCTAGCTCTAGCTCCTAGCCCTAACTCCTAGCTCTAATTCCTAGCTCGAGCTCCTAGCTCCTAGCTCCTAGCCCTAACTCCTAGCCCTAGGATCTAAAGCTGGCACCCTATACCGGGATTCAAACCCAAGATCCTAGGATCCCAAGCCGGCACCCTAACCGCTAAGCCAACACCAGGCCTATACCGGGATTCGAACTCAGCATCGTAGGATCCCAAGCCGGCACCCTAACCGCTAAGCCAACACCAGGCCTACACCGGGATTCGAGCCCAGGATCCTAGGATCCCAAGCCGGCACCCTAACCGCTAGGCCAACACCAGGCCTGTACCGGGATTCAAACTCAGCATCCGAGGATCCCAAGCCAGCACCCTAACCGCTAAGCCAACACCAGGCCTATACTGGGATTCGAACTCAGCATCCTAGGATCCCAAGCCGGCACCCTAACCGCTAAGCCAACACCAGGCCTATACCGAGATTCGAGCCCAGGATCCTAGGATCCCAAGCCGGCACCCTAAGTGCTAAGCCAACACCAGGCCTATACCGGGATTCAAACTCAGCATCCTAGGATCCCAAGTCGGCATCCTAACCGCTAAGCCAACACCAGGCCTATACCGGGATTCGAACCCAGGATCCTAGGATCCCAGGCCAGCACCCTAACCGCTAAGCCAACACCAGACCTATACCGGGATTGGAACTCAGCATCCTAGGATCTAAAGCTGGCACCCTAACCGCTAAGCCAACACCAGGCCTATACCGGGATTCGAGCCCAGGATCCCAGGATCCTAGGATCCCAAGCCGGCACCCTAACCGCTAAGCCAACACCAGGCCTATACCGGGATTCGAGCCCAGGATCCTAGGATCCCAAGCCGGCACCCTAACCGCTAAGCCAACACCAGACATATACCGGGATTCAAACCCAGGATCCTAGGATCCCAAGCCGGCACCCTAACCGCTAAGCTAACACCAGACATATACCGGGATTCAAACCCAGGATCCTAGGATCCCAAGCCGGCACCCTAACCACTAAGCCAACACCAGGCCTATACCGGGATTCAAACCCAGGATCCTAGGATCCCAAGCCGGCACCCTAACCACTAAGCCAACACCAACACCTATTGACTCGATTTAGTGTGCAGTAGTCTAAATAGCCGGTAGGTTCTGCCCCACCAATTGTCTCCGTCATTTAGCCGGTACATACTTGACGGTTCCCCTCGACCATACCTGAGTTGACTTTTGACCTTTTAACCTAAAAAAAAGTTGGTTTCCCAATTTAGTGACTCAATATGCAAATGCTGTTCAATTTTCAAGTAAAGCGGATGAAAAATGACAATTTTAGAAACTTGACTTCAAGATGACCGTTGACCTTTGACCTCAAAATCAATAGGATTCTTCTTTTAGGATTTTAGAAGCAGCATCATTGGCTGATGGGTAGCATCATTGGCTGCAGGGTAGCATCATTGGCTGCATGGTGGCATAATTGGCTGATGGGTAGCATCATTGGCTGCAGGGTGGCAGCATTGGCTGATAGGTAGCATCATTGGTCGCAGGGTGGCATCATTGGCTGCAGGGTGGCATCATTTGCTGCAGGGTGGCATCATTTGCTGCAGGGTAGCATCATTGGCTGCAGGGTGGCATCATTTGCTGCAGGGTAGCATCATTGGCTTCAGGGTGGCATCATTGGCTGCAGGGTATCATAATTAGCTGCAGGGTAGCATCATCGGCTGCAGGGTGGCATCATTGGCTGCAGGGTATCATACTTGGCTGCACGGTATCATAATTGGCTGCAGGGTGGCATCATTGGCTGCAGAGTGACATCATTTGCTGCAGGGTATCATCAGTGGCTGCAGGGTAGCATCATTTGCTGCAGGGTGGCATCATTTGCTGCAGGGTGGCATCATTGGCTGTAGGGTAGCATAATTGGCTGCAGGGTAGCATAATTGGCTGCAGGTTAGCATCATTGGCTGCAAAGTAGCATCATTGGCAGCAAGGTGGCATCATTGGCTGCAAGGTGGTATCATTGGTTGCAGGGTGGCATCATTGGCAGCAGGGTGGCATCATTGGCTGCAAAGTAGCATCATTGGTTGCTGGGTGGCATCATTGGCTGCAGGGTAGCATCATTGGCTGCCGGGTAGCATCATTGGTTGCAGGGTGGCATCATTGGCTGCAAGGTTGCATCATTGGTTGCAGGGTGGCATCATTGGCTGCAAGGTAGCATCATTAGCTGCAGGGTGTTATCATTGTTGCAGGGTGGCATCATTGGTTGCAGGGTGGCAGCTTTGGCTGCAGGGTAGCATCATTGGCTGCATGGTGGCATGATTGGCTGCATGGTGGCATGATTGGCTGCATGGTGGCATCATTGGCTGTACCACATGCAGTGGTGCTCTCTGCTGGATAGAGCAGTAATTTGGAATTTGTTTCGGTTGCCGGCGATAGCTCACCTACTCTTGACGAAGGACACCGTGGGAGCTTCATGTCCACCAACGAATGCCATCCAAGGGACGGCACAGACATTGATTATATTCACCTTGCCTGTGAAACACCGGGATGACAGTTTATAGCTGTGTCGGGATTCAACCCCAGGCTGGACAGCTTATTGTCGTGTGGGTACCCCTCGGCCATCCTCTGAGCCCTATTCTCGGGATTTCAACATTCCAGACGATACCAGCAGATGGCAGCACCATCCTTTCTGTTGCGCTTCCCAAGCGACCTTCCCTGTAACGGAATTCTGAAAGCATTGCAGAATTCATCGGACCGAGAGCAATGCTGAGCTCTGCGCTATATATTATGCAGATGGAAAAAGTAATAACTGATCTTATTTCGCCACTCATGCTTTACGTTTAAAATGACATATCTATCAACTTTCTGAATTTATCGAATTATGAACCGATGGTTGTGGTTGCCCTTCATAGGTGAACATGGCCATTCACACATAACATGTGAACACCTGGATTCATGAATTTGTTTAGAGTACATGATGTGGTGCCTGCGGGCACAGCAACCACACGCACACGTGGCAAGCAGTGGAACCCGTTGTCATGGTGACAAGGCTTGTGCAAGACCCTTAATTGTTACCCGCACTTTGTCCTTTGTTCAGGTTGCATGAAATAACCTGCTTCCTCTTCTTCCAAATACATCATGAGTGAATTATTTAAAGTCTACAAACAATAATCCAATTGGTTCAACGGTTATATTGTGCACACAACCTCTCCACCTGTCCGACTATGAACTGACAGTGTAGTCATCATCAAGTTAGAAGCATGACAGGTACAGCACAATACAATAGACACTCCATCAACCAATGGAATGGGAAATGTGGATTTTTTTTGGTATTCAAACTAAATTGACCAATCAACATTCCTCCTTCCCCATTTTTGTTTAAGTGTCCAATCTTGCAGATTTCTCGAAAACGAAGTTCATTTTCATGGCAAAATAAACTTGGGATAAACCCAGAGAGCTTTCCAAATGTGTCCTCGATCAAGAATGGTACACGGCAGAGTGCAAACCTCCATCAGGATGAATGCGGAACATGTTTCGGGTTGTATCCCAGTGATAGGCCGGATCTGAATTCGGACCTGAACCAAAGTCTAATCGCCTTGATCTTGTCACCTTCCCAACTCATCCAACAAGTCTTGTCATAACGTGTCCATAACTTTGAGACATCGTGCAATATATCCTTTTTGCCCCTGTCTCTCAAAGGTGAAGAATCACTTTAAAATCTCTAGTATCCATATTCGGATCTGAACCAAAATCGAATCAATTCTTCCTCGTCACACACACAACCTCTCCACCAAGTTTCGTCCGAATCCATCCATAACAGTTTGAGATATCCTGTTCACAGACAGACAGACAGATGAAATCATAACCTTTGTACACCTTTGATGGTGGAGAGAATAACTTATTATTTGATTCATCTTCTCTTTAACACCTTTGAAGTACAATGATAAACTACATTCCATCAACGGTATTTAAAGATGTGCAACATAAAATAGTTTTCAATATTGATCGAAGCCAAATGGAGTGGATTATAAGCAGACCATTTAAAGAGTTATTTCAAATGAGATGCTCAAATAGTCCAAGAAACACCAACAACTATATATATACACACACACACACACACACACACACACACACACATATATATATATATATATATACATATATATATGTATATATATATATAATTTTTTTATAAACAGGAATCAAATTCCTGCGTGTGTGAAAAAAAATTGCTAAGTGTGAAAAATTCTGACTCAATACAGGACTCGAACCATGGACCTCCATTGATTATGAGTCAACAGCCCACTGTGCTATTGAGCCAGCTGTAATCTTCTCAGAACTTTTCCACACTTAACACTGCGAGCTTTATCATGGCCGATGTCTTACGTGCCTGCTAGGCAGATGTGTATATCATTTATGTGGAAATACAATCACATCTGGGGTCTGCCTGGCAGACACATAAGACATCGGCCGTTATAAAGCATGCAGTGTTAGTGTGAGAAATTTCTGAGGATATCCTGGAGACTCAATGGTCGTCACCCACATCTTTCTCCAATTCTTAGATTGTTGATACATCTTCCTCCAATGATTAGATTGTTGATACATCTTCCTCCAATGATTAGATTGTTGATACATCTTCCTCCAATCCTTACATTGTTGATACATCTTCCTCCAATTTTTAGATTGTTGATACATCTTCCTCCAATTTTTAGATTGTGGATACATCTTCCTCCAATCCTTATATTGTTGATGCATCTTCCTCCAATTCTTATATTGTTGATACATCTTCCTCCAATTTTGAGATTGTTGATACATCTTCCTCCAATCCTTACATTGTTGATACATCTTCCTCCAATTTTTAGATTTTTGATGCATCTTCCTCCAATTCTTAGATTGTTGATGCATCTTCCTCCAATTCTTAGATTGTTGATGCATCTTCCTCTAATTATTAGATTGTTGATACATATTCCTCTAATTATTAGATTGTTGATACATATTCCTCTAATTCTTAGATTGTTGATACATCTTCCTCTAATTCTTAGATTGTTGATACATCTTCCCATAATTCTTAGATTGTTGATACATCTTCCTCTAATTCTTAGATTGTTGATACATCTTCCTCTAATTCTTAGATTGTTGATACATCTTCCTCCAATTCTTAGATTGTTGATGCATCATCCTCCAATTCTTTGATTGTTGATACATCTTCCTCCAATTCTTAGATTGTTGATACATTTTCTTGCCATGCTTCGATTGTTGATACATCTTCCTCCAATTCTTAGATTGTTGAAACATCGTCCTCTAATTCTTAGATTGTTGACACATCTTCCTCCAATTCTTAGATTGTTGATACATCTTCCTCCAATTCTTAGCTTGTTGATACATCTTCCTCCAATTATTAGATTGTTGATACATCTTCCTCCAATCCTTAGATTGTTGATACATCTTCCTCCAATTCTTAGATTGTTGATACATCTTCCTCCAATCCTTAGATTGTGGATACACCTTCCTCCAATCCTTAGATTGTGGATACATCTTCCTCCAATTCTTAGATTGTTGATACATCTTCCTCCAATCCTTAGATTGTTGATACATCTTCCTCCAATTCTTAGATTGTTGATACATCTTCCTCCAATTCTTAGATTGTTGATACATCTTCCTCCAATCCTTAGATTGTTGATACATCTTCCTCTAATTCTTAGATTGTTGATACATCTTCCTCCAATCCTTAGATTGTTGATACATCTTCCTCTAATTCTTAGATTGTTGATACATCTTCCTCCAATCCTTAGATTGTTGATACATCTTCCTCCAATCCTTAGATTGTTGATACATCTTCCTCCAATCCTTAGATTGTTGATACATCTTCCTCCAATTCTTAGATTGTTGATACATCTTCCTCCAATTCTTAGATTGTTGATACATCTTCCTCTTATTCTTAGATTGTTGATACATCTTCCTCCAATTTTTAGATTGTGGATACATCGTCCTCTAATTCTTAGATTGTGGATACATCTTCCTCCAATTCTTAGATTGTTGATACATCTTCCTCCAATTCTTAGATTGTTGATACATCTTCCTCCAATCCTTAGATTGTTGATACATCTTCCTCTAATTCTTAGATTGTTGATATATCTTCCTCCAATTCTTAGATTGTTGATACATCTTCCTCCAATTCTTAGATTGTTGATACATCTTCCTCCAATCCTTAGATTGTTGATACATCTTCCTCTAATTCTTAGATTGTTGATACATCTTCCTCCAATCCTTAGATTGTTGATACTTCTTCCTCCAATTCTTAGATTGTTGATACATCTTCCTCCAATTCTTAGATTGCTGATACATCTTCCTCCACTTCTTAGATTGTTGATACATCTTCCTCCAATTCTTAGATTGTTGATATATCTTCCTCCAATTCTTAGATTGTTGATACATCTTCCACCAATTCTTAGACTGTTGATACATCTTCCTCCAATTCTTAGATTGTTGATGCAACTTCCTCCAATTCTTAGATTGTTGATGCATCTTCCTCCAATTCTTACATTGTTGATACATCTTCCTCTAATTCTTAGATTGTTGATACATCTTCCTCTAATTCTTAGATTGTTGATACATCTTCCTCTAATTCTTAGATTGTTGATGCATCTTCCTCCAATTCTTACATTGTTGATACATCTTCCTCTAATTCTTCGATTGTTGATACATCTTCCTCTAATTCTTAGATTGTTGATACATCTTCCTCTAATTCTTAGATTGTTGATGCATCTTCCTCCAATTCTTACATTGTTGATACATCTTCCTCTAATTCTTCGATTGTTGATACATCTTCCTCCAATTCTTAGATTGTTGATACATCTTCCTCTAATTCTTAGATTGTTGATACATCTTCCTCCAATTCTTAGATTTTTGATACATCTTCCTCTAATTCTTAGATTGTTGATACATCTTCCTCCAATTCTTAGATTTTTGATACATCTTCCTCTAATTCTTAGATTGTTGATACATCTTCCTCTAATTCTTAGATTGTTGATACATCTTCGTCCAATTCTTAGATTGTTGATACATCTTCCTCTAATTCTTAGATTGTTGATACATCTTCCTCCAATTCTTAGATTGTTGATGCATCTTCCTCCAATTCTTAGATTGTTGATGCATCTTCCTCCAATTCTTAGATTGTTGATGCATCTTCCTCCAATTCTTAGATTGTTGATGCATCTTCCTCTAATTCTTAGATTGTTGATACATCTTCCTCCAATTCTTAGATTGTTGATACATCTTCCTCTAATTCTTAGATTGTTGATGCATCTTCCTCTAATTCTTAGATTGTTGATACATCTTCCTCCAATTCTTAGATTGTTGATACATCTTCCTCTAATTCTTAGATTGTTGATACATCTTCCTCCAATTCTTAGATTGTTGATACATCTTCCTCTAATTCTTAGATTGTTGATACATCTTCCTCCAATTCTTAGATTGTTGATACATCTTCCTCCAATTCTTAGATTGTTGATACATCTTCCTCCAATTCTTAGACTGTTGATACATCTTCCTCCAATTCTTAGATTGTTGATACATCTTCCTCCAATTCTTAGATTGTTGATACATCTTCCTCTAATTCTTAGATTGTTGATGCATCTTCCTCCAATTCTTAGATTGTTGATACATCTTCCTCCAATTCTTAGATTGTTGATGCATCTTCCTCCAATTCTTAGACTGTTGATACATCTTCCTCCAATTCTTAGATTGTTGATACATCTTCCTCCAATTCTTAGATTGTTGATACATCTTCCTCCAATTCTTAGATTGTTGATACATCTTCCTCTAATTCTTAGATTGTTGATACATCTTCCTCCAATTCTTAGATTGTTGATACATCTTCCTCCAATTCTTAGATTGTTGATACATCTTCCTCTAATTCTTCGATTGTTGATACATCTTCCTCTAATTCTTAGATTGTTGATACATCTTCCTCCAATTCTTAGATTGTTGATACATCTTCCTCTAATTCTTAGATTGTTGATACATCTTCCTCCAATTCTTAGATTGTTGATACATCTTCCTCCAATTCGTAGATTGTTGATGCATCTTCCTCCAATCCTTACATTGCTGATACATCTTCCTCCAATTCTTAGATTGTTGATGCATCTTCCTCCAATTCTTAGATTGTTGATGCATCTTCCTCCAATTCTTCGATTGTTGATGCATCTTCCTCCAATTCTTAGATTGTTGATGCATCTTCCTCCAATTCTTAGATTGGTGATACATCTTCCTCCAATTCTTAGATTGTTGATGCATCTTCCTCCAATTCTTAGATTGTTGATACATCTTCCTCCAATTCTTAGACTGTTGATACATCTTCCTCCAATTCTTAGATTGTTGATACATCTTCCTCCAATTCTTAGATTGTTGATACATCTTCCTCCAATTCTTAGATTGTTGATACATCTTCCTCTAATTATTAGATTGTTGATACATATTCCTCTAATTATTAGATTGTTGATACATATTCCTCTAATTCTTAGATTGTTGATACATCTTCCTCTAATTCTTAGATTGTTGATACATCTTCCCATAATTCTTAGATTGTTGATACATCTTCCTCTAATTCTTAGATTGTTGATACATCTTCCTCTAATTCTTAGATTGTTGATACATCTTCCTCCAATTCTTAGATTGTTGATGCATCATCCTCCAATTCTTTGATTGTTGATACATCTTCCTCCAATTCTTAGATTGTTGATACATTTTCTTGCCATGCTTCGATTGTTGATACATCTTCCTCCAATTCTTAGATTGTTGAAACATCGTCCTCTAATTCTTAGATTGTTGACACATCTTCCTCCAATTCTTAGATTGTTGATACATCTTCCTCCAATTCTTAGCTTGTTGATACATCTTCCTCCAATTATTAGATTGTTGATACATCTTCCTCCAATCCTTAGATTGTTGATACATCTTCCTCCAATTCTTAGATTGTTGATACATCTTCCTCCAATCCTTAGATTGTGGATACACCTTCCTCCAATCCTTAGATTGTGGATACATCTTCCTCCAATTCTTAGATTGTTGATACATCTTCCTCCAATCCTTAGATTGTTGATACATCTTCCTCCAATTCTTAGATTGTTGATACATCTTCCTCCAATTCTTAGATTGTTGATACATCTTCCTCCAATCCTTTGATTGTTGATACATCTTCCTCTAATTCTTAGATTGTTGATACATCTTCCTCCAATCCTTAGATTGTTGATACATCTTCCTCTAATTCTTAGATTGTTGATACATCTTCCTCCAATCCTTAGATTGTTGATACATCTTCCTCCAATCCTTAGATTGTTGATACATCTTCCTCCAATCCTTAGATTGTTGATACATCTTCCTCCAATTCTTAGATTGTTGATACATCTTCCTCCAATTCTTAGATTGTTGATACATCTTCCTCTTATTCTTAGATTGTTGATACATCTTCCTCCAATTTTTAGATTGTGGATACATCGTCCTCTAATTCTTAGATTGTGGATACATCTTCCTCCAATTCTTAGATTGTTGATACATCTTCCTCCAATTCTTAGATTGTTGATACATCTTCCTCCAATCCTTAGATTGTTGATACATCTTCCTCTAATTCTTAGATTGTTGATATATCTTCCTCCAATTCTTAGATTGTTGATACATCTTCCTCCAATTCTTAGATTGTTGATACATCTTCCTCTAATTCTTAGATTGTTGATATATCTTCCTCCAATTCTTAGATTGTTGATACATCTTCCTCCAATTCTTAGATTGTTGATACATCTTCCTCCAATCCTTAGATTGTTGATACATCTTCCTCTAATTCTTAGATTGTTGATACATCTTCCTCCAATCCTTAGATTGTTGATACATCTTCCTCCAATTCTTAGATTGTTGATGCATCTTCCTCCAATTCTTAGATTGTTGATGCATCTTCCTCCAATTCTTAGATTGTTGATGCATCTTCCTCCAATTCTTAGATTGTTGATGCATCTTCCTCTAATTCTTAGATTGTTGATACATCTTCCTCCAATTCTTAGATTGTTGATACATCTTCCTCTAATTCTTAGATTGTTGATGCATCTTCCTCTAATTCTTAGATTGTTGATACATCTTCCTCCAATTCTTAGATTGTTGATACATCTTCCTCTAATTCTTAGATTGTTGATACATCTTCCTCCAATTCTTAGATTGTTGATACATCTTCCTCTAATTCTTAGATTGTTGATACATCTTCCTCCAATTCTTAGATTGTTGATACATCTTCCTCCAATTCTTAGATTGTTGATACATCTTCCTCCAATTCTTAGACTGTTGATACATCTTCCTCCAATTCTTAGATTGTTGATACATCTTCCTCCAATTCTTAGATTGTTGATACATCTTCCTCTAATTCTTAGATTGTTGATGCATCTTCCTCCAATTCTTAGATTGTTGATACATCTTCCTCCAATTCTTAGATTGTTGATGCATCTTCCTCCAATTCTTAGACTGTTGATACATCTTCCTCCAATTCTTAGATTGTTGATACATCTTCCTCCAATTCTTAGATTGTTGATACATCTTCCTCCAATTCTTAGATTGTTGATACATCTTCCTCTAATTCTTAGATTGTTGATACATCTTCCTCCAATTCTTAGATTGTTGATACATCTTCCTCCAATTCTTAGATTGTTGATACATCTTCCTCTAATTCTTCGATTGTTGATACATCTTCCTCTAATTCTTAGATTGTTGATACATCTTCCTCCAATTCTTAGATTGTTGATACATCTTCCTCTAATTCTTAGATTGTTGATACATCTTCCTCCAATTCTTAGATTGTTGATACATCTTCCTCCAATTCGTAGATTGTTGATGCATCTTCCTCCAATCCTTACATTGCTGATACATCTTCCTCCAATTCTTAGATTGTTGATGCATCTTCCTCCAATTCTTAGATTGTTGATGCATCTTCCTCCAATTCTTCGATTGTTGATGCATCTTCCTCCAATTCTTAGATTGTTGATGCATCTTCCTCCAATTCTTAGATTGGTGATACATCTTCCTCCAATTCTTAGATTGTTGATGCATCTTCCTCCAATTCTTAGATTGTTGATACATCTTCCTCCAATTCTTAGACTGTTGATACATCTTCCTCCAATTCTTAGATTGTTGATACATCTTCCTCCAATTCTTAGATTGTTGATACATCTTCCTCCAATTCTTAGATTGTTGATACATCTTCCTCTAATTATTAGATTGTTGATACATATTCCTCTAATTATTAGATTGTTGATACATATTCCTCTAATTCTTAGATTGTTGATACATCTTCCTCTAATTCTTAGATTGTTGATACATCTTCCCATAATTCTTAGATTGTTGATACATCTTCCTCTAATTCTTAGATTGTTGATACATCTTCCTCTAATTCTTAGATTGTTGATACATCTTCCTCCAATTCTTAGATTGTTGATGCATCATCCTCCAATTCTTTGATTGTTGATACATCTTCCTCCAATTCTTAGATTGTTGATACATTTTCTTGCCATGCTTCGATTGTTGATACATCTTCCTCCAATTCTTAGATTGTTGAAACATCATCCTCTAATTCTTAGATTGTTGACACATCTTCCTCCAATTCTTAGATTGTTGATACATCTTCCTCCAATTCTTAGCTTGTTGATACATCTTCCTCCAATTATTAGATTGTTGATACATCTTCCTCCAATCCTTAGATTGTTGATACATCTTCCTCCAATCCTTAGATTGTGGATACACCTTCCTCCAATCCTTAGATTGTGGATACATCTTCCTCCAATTCTTAGATTGTTGATACATCTTCCTCCAATCCTTAGATTGTTGATACATCTTCCTCCAATTCTTAGATTGTTGATACATCTTCCTCCAATTCTTAGATTGTTGATACATCTTCCTCCAATCCTTAGATTGTTGATACATCTTCCTCTAATTCTTAGATTGTTGATATATCTTCCTCCAATTCTTAGATTGTTGATACATCTTCCTCCAATTCTTAGATTGTTGATACATCTTCCTCCAATCCTTAGATTGTTGATACATCTTCCTCTAATTCTTAGATTGTTGATACATCTTCCTCCAATCCTTAGATTGTTGATACTTCTTCCTCCAATTCTTAGATTGTTGATACATCTTCCTCCAATTCTTAGATTGCTGATACATCTTCCTCCACTTCTTAGATTGTTGATACATCTTCCTCCAATTCTTAGATTGTTGATATATCTTCCTCCAATTCTTAGATTGTTGATACATCTTCCTCCAATTCTTAGACTGTTGATACATCTTCCTCCAATTCTTAGATTGTTGATGCAACTTCCTCCAATTCTTAGATTGTTGATGCATCTTCCTCCAATTCTTACATTGTTGATACATCTTCCTCTAATTCTTAGATTGTTGATACATCTTCCTCTAATTCTTAGATTGTTGATACATCTTCCTCTAATTCTTAGATTGTTGATGCATCTTCCTCCAATTCTTACATTGTTGATACATCTTCCTCTAATTCTTCGATTGTTGATACATCTTCCTCTAATTCTTAGATTGTTGATACATCTTCCTCTAATTCTTAGATTGTTGATGCATCTTCCTCCAATTCTTACATTGTTGATACATCTTCCTCTAATTCTTCGATTGTTGATACATCTTCCTCCAATTCTTAGATTGTTGATACATCTTCCTCTAATTCTTAGATTGTTGATACATCTTCCTCCAATTCTTAGATTTTTGATACATCTTCCTCTAATTCTTAGATTGTTGATACATCTTCCTCCAATTCTAAGATTTTTGATACATCTTCCTCTAATTCTTAGATTGTTGATACATCTTCCTCTAATTCTTAGATTGTTGATACATCTTCGTCCAATTCTTAGATTGTTGATACATCTTCCTCTAATTCTTAGATTGTTGATACATCTTCCTCCAATTCTTAGATTGTTGATGCATCTTCCTCCAATTCTTAGATTGTTGATGCATCTTCCTCCAATTCTTAGATTGTTGATGCATCTTCCTCCAATTCTTAGATTGTTGATGCATCTTCCTCTAATTCTTAGATTGTTGATACATCTTCCTCCAATTCTTAGATTGTTGATACATCTTCCTCTAATTCTTAGATTGTTGATGCATCTTCCTCTAATTCTTAGATTGTTGATACATCTTCCTCCAATTCTTAGATTGTTGATACATCTTCCTCTAATTCTTAGATTGTTGATACATCTTCCTCCAATTCTTAGATTGTTGATACATCTTCCTCTAATTCTTAGATTGTTGATACATCTTCCTCCAATTCTTAGATTGTTGATACATCTTCCTCCAATTCTTAGATTGTTGATACATCTTCCTCCAATTCTTAGACTGTTGATACATCTTCCTCCAATTCTTAGATTGTTGATACATCTTCCTCCAATTCTTAGATTGTTGATACATCTTCCTCTAATTCTTAGATTGTTGATGCATCTTCCTCCAATTCTTAGATTGTTGATACATCTTCCTCCAATTCTTAGATTGTTGATGCATCTTCCTCCAATTCTTAGACTGTTGATACATCTTCCTCCAATTCTTAGATTGTTGATACATCTTCCTCCAATTCTTAGATTGTTGATACATCTTCCTCCAATTCTTAGATTGTTGATACATCTTCCTCTAATTCTTAGATTGTTGATACATCTTCCTCCAATTCTTAGATTGTTGATACATCTTCCTCCAATTCTTAGATTGTTGATACATCTTCCTCTAATTCTTCGATTGTTGATACATCTTCCTCTAATTCTTAGATTGTTGATACATCTTCCTCCAATTCTTAGATTGTTGATACATCTTCCTCTAATTCTTAGATTGTTGATACATCTTCCTCCAATTCTTAGATTGTTGATACATCTTCCTCCAATTCGTAGATTGTTGATGCATCTTCCTCCAATCCTTACATTGCTGATACATCTTCCTCCAATTCTTAGATTGTTGATGCATCTTCCTCCAATTCTTAGATTGTTGATGCATCTTCCTCCAATTCTTCGATTGTTGATGCATCTTCCTCCAATTCTTAGATTGTTGATGCATCTTCCTCCAATTCTTAGATTGGTGATACATCTTCCTCCAATTCTTAGATTGTTGATGCATCTTCCTCCAATTCTTAGATTGTTGATACATCTTCCTCCAATTCTTAGACTGTTGATACATCTTCCTCCAATTCTTAGATTGTTGATACATCTTCCTCCAATTCTTAGATTGTTGATACATCTTCCTCCAATTCTTAGATTGTTGATACATCTTCCTCTAATTCTTAGATTGTTGATACATCTTCCTCCAATTCTTAGATTGTTGATACATCTTCCTCCAATTCTTAGATTGTTGATACATCTTCCTCTAATTCTTCGATTGTTGATACATCTTCCTCTAATTCTTAGATTGTTGATACATCTTCCTCCAATTCTTAGATTGTTGATACATCTTCCTCTAATTCTTAGATTGTTGATACATCTTCCTCCAATTCTTAGATTGTTGATACATCTTCCTCCAATTCGTAGATTGTTGATGCATCTTCCTCCAATCCTTAGATTGCTGATACATCTTCCTCCAATTCTTAGATTGTTGATGCATCTTCCTCCAATCCTTAGATTGCTGATACATCTTCCTCCAATTCTTAGATTGTTGATGCATCTTCCTCCAATTCTTAGATTGTTGATGCATCTTCCTCCAATTTTTAGATTGTTGATACATCTTCCTCCAATTCTTAGATTGTTGATGCATCTTCCTCCAATTCTTGCTTGTTGATGCATCTTCCTCCAATTCTGAGATTGTTGATGCATCTTCCTCCAATTCTTAGATTGTTGATGCATCTTCCTCCAATTCTTAGATTGTTGAAACATCTTCCTCTCATTCTTAGATTGTTGATACATCTTCCTCCAATTCTTAGATTGTTGATACAGCTTCCTCCAATTCTTAGATTGTTGATACATCTTCCTCCAATTCTTAGATTGTTGATACATCTTCCTCCAATTCTTAGACTGTTGATACATCTTCCTCCAATTCTTAGATTGTTGATACATCTTCCTCCAATTCTTAGATTGTTGATGCATCTTCCTCCAATTCTTACATTGTTGATACATCTTCCTCTAATTCTTCGATTGTTGATACATCTTCCTCTAATTCTTAGATTGTTGATACATCTTCCTCCAATTCTTAGACTGTTGATACATCTTCCTCCAATTCTTAGATTGTTGATACATCTTCCTCCAATTCTTAGATTGTTGATACATCTTCCTCCAATTCGTAGATTGTTGATACATCTTCCTCTAATTCTTAGATTGTTGATACATCTTCCTCCAATTCTTAGATTGTTGATGCATCTTCCTCCAATTCTTAGATTGATGATGCATCTTCCTCCAATTCTTCGATTGTTGATGCATCTTCCTCCAATTCTTAGATTGTTGATGCATCTTCCTCCAATTCTTAGATTGTTGATGCATCTTCCTCCAATTCTTAGATTGTTGATGCATCTTCCTCTAATTCTAAGATTGTTGATACATCTTCCTCTAATTCTTAGATTGTTGATACATCTTCCTCTAATTCTTAGACTGTTGATACATCTTCCTCCAATTCTTAGATTGTTAATGCAACTTCCTCCAATTCTTAGATTGTTGATGCATCTTCCTCCAATTCTTACATTGTTGATACATCTTCCTCTAATTCTTCGATTGTTGATACATCTTCCTCTAATTCTTAGATTGTTGATACATCTTCCTCCAATTCTTAGATTGTTGATACATCTTCCTCCAAGTCGTAGATTGTTGATGCATCTTCCTCCAATTCGTAGATTGTTGATGCATCTTCCTCCAATCCTTAGATTGTTGATGCATCTTCCTCCAATTCTTATATTGTTGATGCATCTTCCTCCACTTCTTAGATTGTTGATGCATCTTCCTCCACTTCTTAGATTGTTGATGCATCTTCCTCCAATTTTTAGATTGTTGATACATCTTCCTCCAATTCTTAGATTGTTGATACATCTTCCTCCAATCCTTAGATTGTTGATACATCTTCCTCTAATTCTTAGATTGTTGATACATCTTCCTCTAATTCTTAGATTGTTGATACATCTTCCTCCAATCCTTAGATTGTTGATACATCTTCCTCCAATTCTTAGATTGTTGATACATCTTCCTCTAATTCTTAGATTGCTGATACATCTTCCTCCACTTCTTAGATTGTTGATACATCTTCCTCCAATTCTTAGATTGTTGATATATCTTCCTCCAATTCTTAGATTGTTGATACATCTTCCTCCAATTCTTAGACTGTTGATACATCTTCCTCCAATTCTTAGATTGTTGATGCATCTTCCTCCAATTCTTACATTGTTGATACATCTTCCTCTAATTCTTCGATTGTTGATACATCTTCCTCTAATTCTTAGATTGTTGATACATCTTCCTCCAATTCTTAGATTGTTGATACATCTTCCTCTAATTCTTAGATTGTTGATACATCTTCCTCCAATTCTTAGATTTTTGATACATCTTCCTCCAATCCTTAGATTGTTGATACATCTTCCTCTAATTCTTAGATTGTTGATACATCTTCCTCCAATTCATAGATTGTTGATACATCTTCCTCCAATTCGTAGATTGTTGATGCATCTTCCTCCACTTCTTAGATTGTTGATGCATCTTCCTCCACTTCTTAGATTGTTGATGCATCTTCCTCCACTTCTTAGATTGTTGATGCATCTTCCTCCAATTCTTAGATTGTTGAAGCATCTTCCTCCAATTCTTAGATTGTTGATGCATCTTCCTCCAATTCTTAGATTGTTGATGCATCTTCCTCCAATTCTTAGATTGTTGATACATCTTCCTCCAATTCTTATATTGTTGATGCATCTTCCTCCAATTCTTAGATTGTTGATGCATCTTCCTCCAATTCTTAGATTGTTGATGCATCTTCCTCCAATTCTTATATTGTTGATAACTCTTCCTCTAATTCTTAGATTGTTGATACATCTTCCTCTAATTCTTAGATTGTTGATACATCTTCCTCCAATTCTTAGATTGTTGATACATCTTCCTCCAATTCTTAGATTGTTGATACATCTTCCTCCAATTCTTAGACTGTTGATACATCTTCCTCCAATTCTTAGATTGTTGATACATCTTCCTCCAATTCTTAGATTGTTGATGCATCTTCCTCCAATTCTTACATTGTTGATACATCTTCCTCTAATTCTTCGATTGTTGATACATCTTCCTCTAATTCTTAGATTGTTGATACATCTTCCTCCAATTCTTAGATTGTTGATACATCTTCCTCTAATTCTTAGATTGTTGATACATCTTCCTCCAATTCTTAGATTGTTGATACATCTTCCTCCAATTCGTAGATTGTTGATGCATCTTCCTCCAATCCTTAGATTGCTAATGCATCTTCCTCCAATTCTTACATTGTTGATACATCTTCCTCTAATTCTTCGATTGTTGATACATCTTCCTCTAATTCTTAGATTGTTGATACATCTTCCTCCAATTCTTAGATTGTTGATACATCTTCCTCTAATTCTTAGATTGTTGATACATCTTCCTCCAATTCTTAGATTGTTGATACATCTTCCTCCAATTCGTAGATTGTTGATGCATCTTCCTCCAATCCTTAGATTGCTGATACATCTTCCTCCAATTCTTAGATTGTTGATGCATCTTCCTTCAATTCTTAGATTGTTGATGCATCTTCCTCCAATTCTTCGATTGTTGATGCATCTTCCTCCAATTCTTAGATTGTTGATGCATCTTCCTCCAATTCTTAGATTGTTGATGCATCTTCCTCCAATTCTTAGATTGTTGATGCATCTTCCTCCAATTCTTAGATTGTTGATACATCTTCAATTCTTAGATTGTTGATACATCTTCCTCTAATTCTTAGATTGTTGATACATCTTCCTCCAATTCTTAGATTGTTGATACATCTTCCTCTAATTCTTAGATTGTTGATACATCTTCCTCCAATTCTTAGATTGTTGATACATCTTCCTCCAATTCTTAGATTGTTGATACATCTTCCTCTAATTCTTAGATTGTTGATACATCTTCCTCCAATTCTTAGATTGTTGATACATCTTCCTCCAATTCGTAGATTGTTGATGCATCTTCCTCCAATCCTTAGATTGCTGATACATCTTCCTCCAATTCTTAGATTGTTGATGCATCTTCCTCTAATTCTTAGATTGTTGATACATCTTCCTCTAATTCTTAGATTGTTGATACATCTTCCTCCAATTCTTAGACTGTTGATACATCTTCAATTCTTAGATTGTTGATACATCTTCCTCTAATTCTTCGATTGTTGATACATCTTCCTCTAATTCTTAGATTGTTGATACATCTTCCTCCAATTCTTAGATTGTTGATACATCTTCCTCTAATTCTTAGATTGTTGATACATCTTCCTCCAATTCTTAGATTGTTGATACATCTTCCTCCAATTCGTAGATTGTTGATGCATCTTCCTCCAATCCTTAGATTGCTGATACATCTTCCTCCAATTCTTAGATTGTTGATGCATGTTCCTCCAATTCTTAGATTGTTGATGCATCTTCCTCCAATTCTTCGATTGTTGATGCATCTTCCTCCAATTCTTAGATTGTTGATGCATCTTCCTCCAATTCTTAGATTGTTGAAACATCTTCCTCTAATTCTTAGATTGTTGATACATCTTCCTCCAATTCTTAGATTGTTGATACATCTTCCACCAATTCTTAGATTGTTGATACATCTTCCACCAATTCTTAGATTGTTGATACATCTTCCTCCAATTCTTAGATTGTTGATGCATCTTCCTCCAATTCTTGCTTGTTGATGCATCTTCCTCGAATTCTGAGATTGTTGATGCATCTTCCTCCAATTCTTAGATTGTTGATGCATCTTCCTCCAATTCTTAGATTGTTGAAACATCTTCCTCTAATTCTTAGATTGTTGATACATCTTCCTCCAATTCTTAGATTGTTGATACATCTTCCTCCAATTCTAAGATTGTTGATACATCTTCCTCCAATTCTTAGATTGTTGATACATCTTCCTCCAATTCTTAGACTGTTGATACATCTTCCTCCAATTCTTAGACTGTTGATACATCTTCCTCCAATTCTTAGATTGTTGATGCATCTTCCTCCAATTCTTACATTGTTGATACATCTTCCTCTAATTCTTCGATTGTTGATACATCTTCCTCTAATTCTTAGATTGTTGATGCATCTTCCTCCATTTCTTAGATTGTTGATACATCTTCCTCTAATTCTTAGATTGTTGATACATCTTCCTCCAATTCTTAGATTGTTGATACATCTTCCTCCAATTCGTAGATTGTTGATGCATCTTCCTCCAATCCTTAGATTGTTGATTCATCTTCCTCCAATTCTTAGATTGTTGATGCATCTTCCTCCAATTCTTAGATTGATGATGCATCTTCCTCCAATTCTTCGATTGTTGATGCATCTTCCTTCAATTCTTAGATTGTTGATGCATCTTCCTCCAATTCTTAGATTGTTGATGCATCTTCCTCCAATTCTTAGATTGTTGATGCATCTTCCTCTAATTCTTAGATTGTTGATACATCTTCCTCTAATTCTTAGATTGTTGATACATCTTCCTCTAATTCTTAGATTGTTGAAACATCTTCCTCCAATTCTTAGATTGTTGATTCATCTTCCTGTAATTCTTAGATTCTTGACACATCTTCCTCCAATTCGTAGATTGTTGATGCATCTTCCTCCAATCCTTAGATTGTTGATGCATCTTCCTCCAATTCTTAGATTGTTGATGCATCTTCCTCCACTTCTTAGATTGTTGATGCATCTTCCTCCACTTCTTAGATTGTTGATGCATCTTCCTCCAATTTTTAGATTGTTGATACATCTTCCTCCAATTCTTAGATTGTTGATACATCTTCCTCCAATCCTTAGATTGTTGATACATCTTCCTCTAATTCTTAGATTGCTGATACATCTTCCTCCACTTCTTAGATTGTTGATACATCTTCCTCCAATTCTTAGATTGTTGATATATCTTCCTCCAATTCTTAGATTGTTGATACATCTTCCTCCAATTCTTAGACTGTTGATACATCTTCCTCCAATTCTTAGATTGTTGATGCATCTTCCTCCAATTCTTACATTGTTGATACATCTTCCTCTAATTCTTCGATTGTTGATACATCTTCCTCTCATTCTTAGATTGTTGATACATCTTCCTCCAATTCTTAGATTGTTGATACATCTTCCTCTAATTCTTAGATTGTTGATACATCTTCCTCCAATTCTTAGATTTTTGATACATCTTCCTCCAATCCTTAGATTGTTGATACATCTTCCTCTAATTCTTAGATTGTTGATACATCTTCCTCCAATTCTTAGATTGTTGATACATCTTCCTCCAATTCGTAGATTGTTGATGCATCTTCCTCCACTTCTTAGATTGTTGATGCATCTTCCTCTAATTCTTAGATTGTTGATACATCTTCCTCCAATTCTTAGATTGTTGATACATCTTCCTCCAATTCGTAGATTGTTGATGCATCTTCCTCCAATTCTTGCTTGTTGATGCATCTTCCTCGAATTCTGAGATTGTTGATGCATCTTCCTCCAATTCTTAGATTGTTGATGCATCTTCCTCCAATTCTTAGATTGTTGAAACATCTTCCTCTAATTCTTAGATTGTTGATACATCTTCCTCCAATTCTTAGATTGTTGATACATCTTCCTCCAATTCTAAGATTGTTGATACATCTTCCTCCAATTCTTAGATTGTTGATACATCTTCCTACAATTCTTAGACTGTTGATACATCTTCCTCCAATTCTTAGACTGTTGATACATCTTCCTCCAATTCTTAGATTGTTGATGCATCTTCCTCCAATTCTTACATTGTTGATACATCTTCCTCTAATTCTTCGATTGTTGATACATCTTCCTCTAATTCTTAGATTGTTGATGCATCTTCCTCCAATTCTTAGATTGTTGATACATCTTCCTCTAATTCTTAGATTGTTGATACATCTTCCTCCAATTCTTAGATTGTTGATACATCTTCCTCCAATTCGTAGATTGTTGATGCATCTTCCTCCAATCCTTAGATTGTTGATTCATCTTCCTCCAATTCTTAGATTGTTGATGCATCTTCCTCCAATTCTTAGATTGATGATGCATCTTCCTCCAATTCTTCGATTGTTGATGCATCTTCCTCCAATTCTTAGATTGTTGATGCATCTTCCTCCAATTCTTAGATTGTTGATGCATCTTCCTCCAATTCTTAGATTGTTGATGCATCTTCCTCTAATTCTTAGATTGTTGATACATCTTCCTCTAATTCTTAGATTGTTGATACATCTTCCTCTAATTCTTAGATTGTTGAAACATCTTCCTCCAATTCTTAGATTGTTGATTCATCTTCCTGTAATTCTTAGATTCTTGACACATCTTCCTCCAATTCGTAGATTGTTGATGCATCTTCGTCCAATCCTTAGATTGTTGATGCATCTTCCTCCAATTCTTAGATTGTTGATGCATCTTCCTCCACTTCTTAGATTGTTGATGCATCTTCCTCCACTTCTTAGATTGTTGATGCATCTTCCTCCAATTTTTAGATTGTTGATACATCTTCCTCCAATTCTTAGATTGTTGATACATCTTCCTCCAATCCTTAGATTGTTGATACATCTTCCTCTAATTCTTAGATTGCTGATACATCTTCCTCCACTTCTTAGATTGTTGATACATCTTCCTCCAATTCTTAGATTGTTGATATATCTTCCTCCAATTCTTAGACTGTTGATACATCTTCCTCCAATTCTTAGATTGTTGATGCATCTTCCTCCAATTCTTACATTGTTGATACATCTTCCTCTAATTCTTCGATTGTTGATACATCTTCCTCTAATTCTTAGATTGTTGATACATCTTCCTCCAATTCTTAGATTGTTGATACATCTTCCTCTAATTCTTAGATTGTTGATACATCTTCCTCCAATTCTTAGATTTTTGATACATCTTCCTCCAATCCTTAGATTGTTGATACATCTTCCTCTAATTCTTAGATTGTTGATACATCTTCCTCCAATTCTTAGATTGTTGATACATCTTCCTCCAATTCGTAGATTGTTGATGCATCTTCCTCCACTTCTTAGATTGTTGATGCATCTTCCTCCACTTCTTAGATTGTTGATGCATCTTCCTCCACTTCTTAGATTGTTGATGCATCTTCCTCCAATTCTTAGATTGTTGAAGCATCTTCCTCCAATTCTTAGATTGTTGATGCATCTTCCTCCAATTCTTAGATTGTTGATGCATCTTCCTCCAATTCTTAGATTGTTGATACATCTTCCTCCAATTCTTAGATTGTTGATGCATCTTCCTCCAATTCTTAGATTGTTGATGCATCTTCCTCCAATTCTTAGATTGTTGATGCAGCTTCCTCCAATTCTTATATTGTTGATAACTCTTCCTCTAATTCTTAGATTGTTGATACATCTTCCTCTAATTCTTAGATTGTTGATACATCTTCCTCCAATTCTTAGATTGTTGATACATCTTCCTCCAATTCTTAGATTGTTGATACATCTTCCTCCAATTCTTAGACTGTTGATACATCTTCCTCCAATTCTTAGATTGTTGATACATCTTCCTCCAATTCTTAGATTGTTGATGCATCTATCTATAATTCCAGTAATCTCTGTGTGTTTGTTTGTTTGTACGTTTGTACGTTTGTTTGTTTGTCTGTGACCGCTGTTTCTCGACAACCACGGGTCCGATATACTTTAAACTTGCCAGGTATATTGCTGGGGACCCGAGGATGTGCCTTTTCAAGGTTTGAAATTAATCGGACAAGTACTTACCGAGCTATGGCGATTTAGCCGTTCGCCGTTCGCTTTGGCGTTGCGAATGGACCAAACCATTGCATGTAAATAGAGGGGGGGGTTCTGTGGTCGTTGCGAATGGACCAAACCATTCATGTAAATAGAGGGGGGGGGGGTTCTGTGGTCGTTACTGCCACGTGGTTTCAAAGTTTTTTTTTGTTGTTGTTGTTTGCACGCATGTTTTTTTGCACCCACGTACGGGCACGCACTAGGATGTTTACACACACACACCCCTACACAAATTTTTTTTTTTTTTTTTTTTTGGCAAGGAACGGGCACCCACGTACGGGCACGTCCTAGCTTATATATAGTACGGGCATGCCCTAGTCTTCCTCCAATTCTTACATTGTTGATACATCTTCCTCTAATTCTTCGATTGTTGATACATCTTCCTCTAATTCTTAGATTGTTGATACATCTTCCTCCAATTCTTAGATTGTTGATACATCTTCCTCTAATTCTTAGATTGTTGATACATCTTCCTCCAATTCTTAGATTGTTGATACATCTTCCTCCAATTCGTAGATTGTTGATGCATCTTCCTCCAATCCTTAGATTGCTAATGCATCTTCCTCCAATTCTTACATTGTTGATACATCTTCCTCTAATTCTTCGATTGTTGATACATCTTCCTCTAATTCTTAGATTGTTGATACATCTTCCTCCAATTCTTAGATTGTTGATACATCTTCCTCTAATTCTTAGATTGTTGATACATCTTCCTCCAATTCTTAGATTGTTGATACATCTTCCTCCAATTCGTAGATTGTTGATGCATCTTCCTCCAATTCTTAGATTGTTGATGCATCTTCCTCCAATTCTTCGATTGTTGATGCATCTTCCTCCAATTCTTAGATTGTTGATGCATCTTCCTCCAATTCTTAGATTGTTGATGCATCTTCCTCCAATTCTTAGATTGTTGATGCATCTTCCTCCAATTCTTCGATTGTTGATGCATCTTCCTCCAATTCTTAGATTGTTGATGCATCTTCCTCCAATTCTTAGATTGTTGATGCATCTTCCTCCAATTCTTAGATTGTTGATGCATCTTCCTCCAATTCTTAGATTGTTGATGCATCTTCCTCTAATTCTTAGATTGTTGATACATCTTCCTCTAATTCTTAGATTGTTGATACATCTTCCTCTAATTCTTAGATTGTTGATACATCTTCCTCCAATTCTTAGACTGTTGATACATCTTCAATTCTTAGATTGTTGATACATCTTCCTCTAATTCTTCGATTGTTGATACATCTTCCTCTAATTCTTAGATTGTTGATACATCTTCCTCCAATTCTTAGATTGTTGATACATCTTCCTCTAATTCTTAGATTGTTGATACATCTTCCTCCAATTCTTAGATTGTTGATACATCTTCCTCCAATTCGTAGATTGTTGATGCATCTTCCTCCAATCCTTAGATTGCTGATACATCTTCCTCCAATTCTTAGATTGTTGATGCATCTTCCTCCAATTCTTAGATTGTTGATGCATCTTCCTCCAATTCTTCGATTGTTGATGCATCTTCCTCCAATTCTTAGATTGTTGATGCATCTTCCTCCAATTCTTAGATTGTTGAAACATCTTCCTCTAATTCTTAGATTGTTGATACATCTTCCTCCAATTCTTAGATTGTTGATACATCTTCCACCAATTCTTAGATTGTTGATACATCTTCCACCAATTCTTAGATTGTTGATACATCTTCCTCCAATTCTTAGATTGTTGATGCATCTTCCTCCAATTCTTGCTTGTTGATGCATCTTCCTCGAATTCTGAGATTGTTGATGCATCTTCCTCCAATTCTTAGATTGTTGATGCATCTTCCTCCAATTCTTAGATTGTTGATACATCTTCCTCCAATTCTTAGACTGTTGATACATCTTCCTCCAATTCTTAGACTGTTGATACATCTTCCTCCAATTCTTAGATTGTTGATGCATCTTCCTCCAATTCTTACATTGTTGATACATCTTCCTCTAATTCTTCGATTGTTGATACATCTTCCTCTAATTCTTAGATTGTTGATGCATCTTCCTCCAATTCTTAGATTGTTGATACATCTTCCTCTAATTCTTAGATTGTTGATACATCTTCCTCCAATTCTTAGATTGTTGATACATCTTCCTCCAATTCGTAGATTGTTGATGCATCTTCCTCCAATCCTTAGATTGTTGATTCATCTTCCTCCAATTCTTAGATTGTTGATGCATCTTCCTCCAATTCTTAGATTGATGATGCATCTTCCTCCAATTCTTCGATTGTTGATGCATCTTCCTCCAATTCTTAGATTGTTGATGCATCTTCCTCCAATTCTTAGATTGTTGAAACATCTTCCTCTAATTCTTAGATTGTTGATACATCTTCCTCCAATTCTTAGATTGTTGATACATCTTCCACCAATTCTTAGATTGTTGATACATCTTCCACCAATTCTTAGATTGTTGATACATCTTCCTCCAATTCTTAGATTGTTGATGCATCTTCCTCCAATTCTTGCTTGTTGATGCATCTTCCTCGAATTCTGAGATTGTTGATGCATCTTCCTCCAATTCTTAGATTGTTGATGCATCTTCCTCCAATTCTTAGATTGTTGAAACATCTTCCTCTAATTCTTAGATTGTTGATACATCTTCCTCCAATTCTTAGATTGTTGATACATCTTCCTCCAATTCTAAGATTGTTGATACATCTTCCTCCAATTCTTAGATTGTTGATACATCTTCCTCCAATTCTTAGACTGTTGATACATCTTCCTCCAATTCTTAGACTGTTGATACATCTTCCTCCAATTCTTAGATTGTTGATGCATCTTCCTCCAATTCTTACATTGTTGATACATCTTCCTCTAATTCTTCGATTGTTGATACATCTTCCTCTAATTCTTAGATTGTTGATGCATCTTCCTCCATTTCTTAGATTGTTGATACATCTTCCTCTAATTCTTAGATTGTTGATACATCTTCCTCCAATTCTTAGATTGTTGATACATCTTCCTCCAATTCGTAGATTGTTGATGCATCTTCCTCCAATCCTTAGATTGTTGATTCATCTTCCTCCAATTCTTAGATTGTTGATGCATCTTCCTCCAATTCTTAGATTGATGATGCATCTTCCTCCAATTCTTCGATTGTTGATGCATCTTCCTTCAATTCTTAGATTGTTGATGCATCTTCCTCCAATTCTTAGATTGTTGATGCATCTTCCTCCAATTCTTAGATTGTTGATGCATCTTCCTCTAATTCTTAGATTGTTGATACATCTTCCTCTAATTCTTAGATTGTTGATACATCTTCCTCTAATTCTTAGATTGTTGAAACATCTTCCTCCAATTCTTAGATTGTTGATTCATCTTCCTGTAATTCTTAGATTCTTGACACATCTTCCTCCAATTCGTAGATTGTTGATGCATCTTCCTCCAATCCTTAGATTGTTGATGCATCTTCCTCCAATTCTTAGATTGTTGATGCATCTTCCTCCACTTCTTAGATTGTTGATGCATCTTCCTCCACTTCTTAGATTGTTGATGCATCTTCCTCCAATTTTTAGATTGTTGATACATCTTCCTCCAATTCTTAGATTGTTGATACATCTTCCTCCAATCCTTAGATTGTTGATACATCTTCCTCTAATTCTTAGATTGCTGATACATCTTCCTCCACTTCTTAGATTGTTGATACATCTTCCTCCAATTCTTAGATTGTTGATATATCTTCCTCCAATTCTTAGATTGTTGATACATCTTCCTCCAATTCTTAGACTGTTGATACATCTTCCTCCAATTCTTAGATTGTTGATGCATCTTCCTCCAATTCTTACATTGTTGATACATCTTCCTCTAATTCTTCGATTGTTGATACATCTTCCTCTCATTCTTAGATTGTTGATACATCTTCCTCCAATTCTTAGATTGTTGATACATCTTCCTCTAATTCTTAGATTGTTGATACATCTTCCTCCAATTCTTAGATTTTTGATACATCTTCCTCCAATCCTTAGATTGTTGATACATCTTCCTCTAATTCTTAGATTGTTGATACATCTTCCTCCAATTCTTAGATTGTTGATACATCTTCCTCCAATTCGTAGATTGTTGATGCATCTTCCTCCACTTCTTAGATTGTTGATGCATCTTCCTCTAATTCTTAGATTGTTGATACATCTTCCTCCAATTCTTAGATTGTTGATACATCTTCCTCCAATTCGTAGATTGTTGATGCATCTTCCTCCAATTCTTGCTTGTTGATGCATCTTCCTCGAATTCTGAGATTGTTGATGCATCTTCCTCCAATTCTTAGATTGTTGATGCATCTTCCTCCAATTCTTAGATTGTTGAAACATCTTCCTCTAATTCTTAGATTGTTGATACATCTTCCTCCAATTCTTAGATTGTTGATACATCTTCCTCCAATTCTAAGATTGTTGATACATCTTCCTCCAATTCTTAGATTGTTGATACATCTTCCTACAATTCTTAGACTGTTGATACATCTTCCTCCAATTCTTAGACTGTTGATACATCTTCCTCCAATTCTTAGATTGTTGATGCATCTTCCTCCAATTCTTACATTGTTGATACATCTTCCTCTAATTCTTCGATTGTTGATACATCTTCCTCTAATTCTTAGATTGTTGATGCATCTTCCTCCAATTCTTAGATTGTTGATACATCTTCCTCTAATTCTTAGATTGTTGATACATCTTCCTCCAATTCTTAGATTGTTGATACATCTTCCTCCAATTCGTAGATTGTTGATGCATCTTCCTCCAATCCTTAGATTGTTGATTCATCTTCCTCCAATTCTTAGATTGTTGATGCATCTTCCTCCAATTCTTAGATTGATGATGCATCTTCCTCCAATTCTTCGATTGTTGATGCATCTTCCTCCAATTCTTAGATTGTTGATGCATCTTCCTCCAATTCTTAGATTGTTGATGCATCTTCCTCCAATTCTTAGATTGTTGATGCATCTTCCTCTAATTCTTAGATTGTTGATACATCTTCCTCTAATTCTTAGATTGTTGATACATCTTCCTCTAATTCTTAGATTGTTGAAACATCTTCCTCCAATTCTTAGATTGTTGATTCATCTTCCTGTAATTCTTAGATTCTTGACACATCTTCCTCCAATTCGTAGATTGTTGATGCATCTTCGTCCAATCCTTAGATTGTTGATGCATCTTCCTCCAATTCTTAGATTGTTGATGCATCTTCCTCCACTTCTTAGATTGTTGATGCATCTTCCTCCACTTCTTAGATTGTTGATGCATCTTCCTCCAATTTTTAGATTGTTGATACATCTTCCTCCAATTCTTAGATTGTTGATACATCTTCCTCCAATCCTTAGATTGTTGATACATCTTCCTCTAATTCTTAGATTGCTGATACATCTTCCTCCACTTCTTAGATTGTTGATACATCTTCCTCCAATTCTTAGATTGTTGATATATCTTCCTCCAATTCTTAGACTGTTGATACATCTTCCTCCAATTCTTAGATTGTTGATGCATCTTCCTCCAATTCTTACATTGTTGATACATCTTCCTCTAATTCTTCGATTGTTGATACATCTTCCTCTAATTCTTAGATTGTTGATACATCTTCCTCCAATTCTTAGATTGTTGATACATCTTCCTCTAATTCTTAGATTGTTGATACATCTTCCTCCAATTCTTAGATTTTTGATACATCTTCCTCCAATCCTTAGATTGTTGATACATCTTCCTCTAATTCTTAGATTGTTGATACATCTTCCTCCAATTCTTAGATTGTTGATACATCTTCCTCCAATTCGTAGATTGTTGATGCATCTTCCTCCACTTCTTAGATTGTTGATGCATCTTCCTCCACTTCTTAGATTGTTGATGCATCTTCCTCCACTTCTTAGATTGTTGATGCATCTTCCTCCAATTCTTAGATTGTTGAAGCATCTTCCTCCAATTCTTAGATTGTTGATGCATCTTCCTCCAATTCTTAGATTGTTGATGCATCTTCCTCCAATTCTTAGATTGTTGATACATCTTCCTCCAATTCTTAGATTGTTGATGCATCTTCCTCCAATTCTTAGATTGTTGATGCATCTTCCTCCAATTCTTAGATTGTTGATGCAGCTTCCTCCAATTCTTATATTGTTGATAACTCTTCCTCTAATTCTTAGATTGTTGATACATCTTCCTCTAATTCTTAGATTGTTGATACATCTTCCTCCAATTCTTAGATTGTTGATACATCTTCCTCCAATTCTTAGATTGTTGATACATCTTCCTCCAATTCTTAGACTGTTGATACATCTTCCTCCAATTCTTAGATTGTTGATACATCTTCCTCCAATTCTTAGATTGTTGATGCATCTATCTATAATTCCAGTAATCTCTGTGTGTTTGTTTGTTTGTACGTTTGTACGTTTGTTTGTTTGTCTGTGACCGCTGTTTCTCGACAACCACGGGTCCGATATACTTTAAACTTGCCAGGTATATTGCTGGGGACCCGAGGATGTGCCTTTTCAAGGTTTGAAATTAATCGGACAAGTACTTACCGAGCTATGGCGATTTAGCCGTTCGCCGTTCGCTTTGGCGTTGCGAATGGACCAAACCATTGCATGTAAATAGAGGGGGGGGGTTCTGTGGTCGTTGCGAATGGACCAAACCATTCATGTAAATAGAGGGGGGGGGGGGGTTCTGTGGTCGTTACTGCCACGTGGTTTCAAAGTTTTTTTTTGTTGTTGTTGTTTGCACGCATGTTTTTTTGCACCCACGTACGGGCACGCACTAGGATGTTTACACACACACACCCCTACACAAATTTTTTTTTTTTTTTTTTTTTGGCAAGGAACGGGCACCCACGTACGGGCACGTCCTAGCTTATATATAGTACGGGCATGCCCTAGTCTTCCTCCAATTCTTACATTGTTGATACATCTTCCTCTAATTCTTCGATTGTTGATACATCTTCCTCTAATTCTTAGATTGTTGATACATCTTCCTCCAATTCTTAGATTGTTGATACATCTTCCTCTAATTCTTAGATTGTTGATACATCTTCCTCCAATTCTTAGATTGTTGATACATCTTCCTCCAATTCGTAGATTGTTGATGCATCTTCCTCCAATCCTTAGATTGCTAATGCATCTTCCTCCAATTCTTACATTGTTGATACATCTTCCTCTAATTCTTCGATTGTTGATACATCTTCCTCTAATTCTTAGATTGTTGATACATCTTCCTCCAATTCTTAGATTGTTGATACATCTTCCTCTAATTCTTAGATTGTTGATACATCTTCCTCCAATTCTTAGATTGTTGATACATCTTCCTCCAATTCGTAGATTGTTGATGCATCTTCCTCCAATTCTTAGATTGTTGATGCATCTTCCTCCAATTCTTCGATTGTTGATGCATCTTCCTCCAATTCTTAGATTGTTGATGCATCTTCCTCCAATTCTTAGATTGTTGATGCATCTTCCTCCAATTCTTAGATTGTTGATGCATCTTCCTCCAATTCTTCGATTGTTGATGCATCTTCCTCCAATTCTTAGATTGTTGATGCATCTTCCTCCAATTCTTAGATTGTTGATGCATCTTCCTCCAATTCTTAGATTGTTGATGCATCTTCCTCCAATTCTTAGATTGTTGATGCATCTTCCTCTAATTCTTAGATTGTTGATACATCTTCCTCTAATTCTTAGATTGTTGATACATCTTCCTCTAATTCTTAGATTGTTGATACATCTTCCTCCAATTCTTAGACTGTTGATACATCTTCAATTCTTAGATTGTTGATACATCTTCCTCTAATTCTTCGATTGTTGATACATCTTCCTCTAATTCTTAGATTGTTGATACATCTTCCTCCAATTCTTAGATTGTTGATACATCTTCCTCTAATTCTTAGATTGTTGATACATCTTCCTCCAATTCTTAGATTGTTGATACATCTTCCTCCAATTCGTAGATTGTTGATGCATCTTCCTCCAATCCTTAGATTGCTGATACATCTTCCTCCAATTCTTAGATTGTTGATGCATCTTCCTCCAATTCTTAGATTGTTGATGCATCTTCCTCCAATTCTTCGATTGTTGATGCATCTTCCTCCAATTCTTAGATTGTTGATGCATCTTCCTCCAATTCTTAGATTGTTGAAACATCTTCCTCTAATTCTTAGATTGTTGATACATCTTCCTCCAATTCTTAGATTGTTGATACATCTTCCACCAATTCTTAGATTGTTGATACATCTTCCACCAATTCTTAGATTGTTGATACATCTTCCTCCAATTCTTAGATTGTTGATGCATCTTCCTCCAATTCTTGCTTGTTGATGCATCTTCCTCGAATTCTGAGATTGTTGATGCATCTTCCTCCAATTCTTAGATTGTTGATGCATCTTCCTCCAATTCTTAGATTGTTGATACATCTTCCTCCAATTCTTAGACTGTTGATACATCTTCCTCCAATTCTTAGACTGTTGATACATCTTCCTCCAATTCTTAGATTGTTGATGCATCTTCCTCCAATTCTTACATTGTTGATACATCTTCCTCTAATTCTTCGATTGTTGATACATCTTCCTCTAATTCTTAGATTGTTGATGCATCTTCCTCCAATTCTTAGATTGTTGATACATCTTCCTCTAATTCTTAGATTGTTGATACATCTTCCTCCAATTCTTAGATTGTTGATACATCTTCCTCCAATTCGTAGATTGTTGATGCATCTTCCTCCAATCCTTAGATTGTTGATTCATCTTCCTCCAATTCTTAGATTGTTGATGCATCTTCCTCCAATTCTTAGATTGATGATGCATCTTCCTCCAATTCTTCGATTGTTGATGCATCTTCCTCCAATTCTTAGATTGTTGATGCATCTTCCTCCAATTCTTAGATTGTTGATGCATCTTCCTCCAATTCTTAGATTGTTGATGCAGCTTCCTCTAATTCTTAGATTGTTGATACATCTTCCTCTAATTCTTCGATTGTTGATACATCTTCCTCTAATTCTTAGATTGTTGAAACATCTTCCTCCAATTCTTAGATTGTTGATTCATCTTCCTGTAATTCTTAGATTCTTGACACATCTTCCTCCAATCCTTGGATTGTTGATCCATCTTCCTCCAATCCTTTGGTTGTTGATACATCTTCCTCCAATCCTTAGATTGTTGATGCATCTTCCTCCAATTCTTAGATTGTTGATGCATCTTCCTCCAATTCTTAGATTGTTGATGCATCTTCCTCCAATTCTTAGATTGTTGATACATCTTCCTCCAATTCTTAGATTGTTGATGCATCTTCCTCCAATTCTTAGATTGTTGATGCATCTTCCTCCAATTCTTAGATTGTTGATGCATCTTCCTCCAATTCTTATATTGTTGATACATCTTCCTCTAATTCTTAGATTGTTGATACATCTTCCTCTAATTCTTAGATTGTTGATACATCTTCCTCCAATTCTTAGATTGTTGATACATCTTCCTCCAATTCTTAGATTGTTGATACATCTTCCTCCAATTCTTAGACTGTTGATACATCTTCCTCCAATTCTTAGATTGTTGATACATCTTACTCCAATTCTTAGATTGTTGATGCATCTTCCTCCAATTCTTACATTGTTGAAACATCTTCGTCTAATTCTTCGATTGTTGATACATCTTCCTCTAATTCTTAGATTGTTGATACATCTTCCTCCAATTCTTAGATTGTTGATACATCTTCCTCTAATTCTTAGATTGTTGATACATCTTCCTCCAATTCTTAGATTGTTGATACATCTTCCTCCAATTCGTAGATTGTTGATGCATCTTCCTCCAATCCTTAGATTGCTGATACATCTTCCTCCAATTCTTAGATTGTTGATGCATCTTCCTCCAATTCTTAGATTGTTGATGCATCTTCCTCCAATTCTTCGATTGTTGATGCATCTTCCTCCAATTCGTAGATTGTTGATGCATCTTCCTCCAATTCTTAGATTGTTGATGCATCTTCCTCCAATTCTTAGATTGTTGATACATCTTCCTCCAATTCTTAGATTGTTGATGCATCTTCCTCCAATTCTTAGATTGTTGATGCATCTTCCTCCAATTCTTAGATTGTTGATGCATCTTCCTCCAATTCTTATATTGTTGATAACTCTTCCTCTAATTCTTAGATTGTTGATACATCTTCCTCTAATTCTTAGATTGTTGATACATCTTCCTCCAATTCTTAGATTGTTGATACATCTTCCTCCAATTCTTAGATTGTTGATACATCTTCCTCCAATTCTTAGACTGTTGATACATCTTCCTCCAATTCTTAGATTGTTGATACATCTTCCTCCAATTCTTAGATTGTTGATGCATCTTCCTCCAATTCTTACATTGTTGATACATCTTCCTCTAATTCTTCGATTGTTGATACATCTTCCTCTAATTCTTAGATTGTTGATACATCTTCCTCCAATTCTTAGATTGTTGATACATCTTCCTCTAATTCTTAGATTGTTGATACATCTTCCTCCAATTCTTAGATTGTTGATACATCTTCCTCCAATTCGTAGATTGTTGATGCATCTTCCTCCAATCCTTAGATTGCTAATGCATCTTCCTCCAATTCTTACATTGTTGATACATCTTCCTCTAATTCTTCGATTGTTGATACATCTTCCTCTAATTCTTAGATTGTTGATACATCTTCCTCCAATTCTTAGATTGTTGATACATCTTCCTCTAATTCTTAGATTGTTGATACATCTTCCTCCAATTCTTAGATTGTTGATACATCTTCCTCCAATTCGTAGATTGTTGATGCATCTTCCTCCAATCCTTAGATTGCTGATACATCTTCCTCCAATTCTTAGATTGTTGATGCATCTTCCTCCAATTCTTAGATTGTTGATGCATCTTCCTCCAATTCTTCGATTGTTGATGCATCTTCCTCCAATTCTTAGATTGTTGATGCATCTTCCTCCAATTCTTAGATTGTTGATGCATCTTCCTCCAATTCTTAGATTGTTGATGCATCTTCCTCCAATTCTTAGATTGTTGATGCATCTTCCTCTAATTCTTAGATTGTTGAAACATCTTCCTCTAATTCTTAGATTGTTGATACATCTTCCTCTAATTCTTAGATTGTTGATACATCTTCCTCCAATTCTTAGACTGTTGATACATCTTCAATTCTTAGATTGTTGATACATCTTCCTCTAATTCTTCGATTGTTGATACATCTTCCTCTAATTCTTAGATTGTTGATACATCTTCCTCCAATTCTTAGATTGTTGATACATCTTCCTCTAATTCTTAGATTGTTGATACATCTTCCTCCAATTCTTAGATTGTTGATACATCTTCCTCCAATTCGTAGATTGTTGATGCATCTTCCTCCAATCCTTAGATTGCTGATACATCTTCCTCCAATTCTTAGATTGTTGATGCATCTTCCTCCAATTCTTCGATTGTTGATGCATCTTCCTCCAATTCTTAGATTGTTGATGCATCTTCCTCCAATTCTTAGATTGTTGATGCATCTTCCTCCAATTCTAAGATTGTTGACACATCTTCCTCAAATTCTTAGATTGTTGATACATCTTCCTCCAATTCTTAGATTGTTGATACATCTTCCACCAATTCTTAGATTGTTGATACATCTTCCACCAATTCTTAGATTGTTGATACATCTTCCTCCAATTCTTAGATTGTTGATGCATCTTCCTCCAATTCTTGCTTGTTGATGCATCTTCCTCGAATTCTGAGATTGTTGATGCATCTTCCTCCAATTCTTAGATTGTTGATGCATCTTCCTCCAATTCTTAGATTGTTGAAACATCTTCCTCTAATTCTTAGATTGTTGATACATCTTCCTCCAATTCTTAGATTGTTGATACATCTTCCTCCAATTCTAAGATTGTTGATACATCTTCCTCCAATTCTTAGATTGTTGATACATCTTCCTCCAATTCTTAGACTGTTGATACATCTTCCTCCAATTCTTAGACTGTTGATACATCTTCCTCCAATTCTTAGATTGTTGATGCATCTTCCTCCAATTCTTACATTGTTGATACATCTTCCTCTAATTCTTCGATTGTTGATACATCTTCCTCTAATTCTTAGATTGTTGATGCATCTTCCTCCAATTCTTAGATTGTTGATACATCTTCCTCTAATTCTTAGATTGTTGATACATCTTCCTCCAATTCTTAGATTGTTGATACATCTTCCTCCAATTCGTAGATTGTTGATGCATCTTCCTCCAATCCTTAGATTGTTGATTCATCTTCCTCCAATTCTTAGATTGTTGATGCATCTTCCTCCAATTCTTAGATTGATGATGCATCTTCCTCCAATTCTTCGATTGTTGATGCATCTTCCTCCAATTCTTAGATTGTTGATGCATCTTCCTCCAATTCTTAGATTGCTGATGCATCTTCCTCCAATTCTTAGATTGTTGATGCAGCTTCCTCTAATTCTTATGTTGTTGATACATCTTCCTCTAATTCTTCGATTGTTGATACATCTTCCTCTAATTCTTAGATTGTTGAAACATCTTCCTCCAATTCTTAGATTGTTGATTCATCTTCCTGTAATTCTTAGATTCTTGACACATCTTCCTCCAATCCTTGGATTGTTGATCCATCTTCCTCCAATCCTTTGGTTGTTGATACATCTTCCTCCAATCCTTAGATTGTTGATGCATCTTCCTCCAATTCTTAGATTGTTGATGCATCTTCCTCCAATTCTTAGATTGTTGATGCATCTTCCTCCAATTCTTAGATTGTTGATACATCTTCCTCCAATTCTTAGATTGTTGATGCATCTTCCTCCAATTCTTAGATTGTTGATGCATCTTCCTCCAATTCTTAGATTGTTGATGCATCTTCCTCCAATTCTTATATTGTTGATACATCTTCCTCTAATTCTTAGATTGTTGATACATCTTCCTCTAATTCTTAGATTGTTGATACATCTTCCTCCAATTCTTAGATTGTTGATACATCTTCCTCCAATTCTTAGATTGTTGATACATCTTCCTCCAATTCTTAGACTGTTGATACATCTTCCTCCAATTCTTAGATTGTTGATACATCTTCCTCCAATTCTGAGATTGTTGATGCATCTTCCTCCAATTCTTACATTGTTGATACATCTTCCTCTAATTCTTCGATTGTTGATACATCTTCCTCTAATTCTTAGATTGTTGATACATCTTCCTCCAATTCTTAGATTGTTGATACATCTTCCTCTAATTCTTAGATTGTTGATACATCTTCCTCCAGTTCTTAGATTGTTGATACATCTTCCTCCAATTCGTAGATTGTTGATGCATCTTCCTCCAATCCTTAGATTGCTGATACATCTTCCTCCAATTCTTAGATTGTTGATGCATCTTCCTCCAATTCTTAGATTGTTGATGCATCTTCCTCCAATTCTTCGATTGTTGATGCATCTTCCTCCAATACTTAGATTGTTGATGCATCTTCCTCCAATTCTTAGATTGTTGAAACATCTTCTTCTAATTCTTAGATTGTTGATACATCTTCCTCCAATTCTTAGATTGTTGATACATCTTCCTCCAATTCTTAGATTGTTGATACATCTTCCACCAATTCTTAGATTGTTGATACATCTTCCTCCAATTCTTAGACTGTTGATACATCTTCCTCCAATTCTTAGATTGTTGATACATCTTCCTCCAATTCTTAGATTGTTGATGCATCTTCCTCCAATTCTTACATTGTTGATACATCTTCCTCTAATTCTTCGATTGTTGATACATCTTCCTCTAATTCTTAGATTGTTGATACATCTTCCTCCAATTCTTAGATTGTTGATACATCTTCCTCTAATTCTTAGATTGTTGATACATCTTCCTCCAATTCTTAGATTGTTGATACATCTTCCTCCAATTCGTAGATTGTTGATGCATCTTCCTCCAATCCTTAGATTGTTGATGCATCTTCCTCCAATTCTTACATTGTTGATACATCTTCCTCTAATTCTTCGATTGTTGATACATCTTCCTCTAATTCTTAGATTGTTGATGCATCTTCCTCCAATTCTTAGATTGTTGATACATCTTCCTCCAATTCTTAGATTGTTGATTCATCTTCCTGTAATTCTTAGATTCTTGACACATCTTCCTCCAATCCTTGGATTGTTGATCCATCTTCCTCCAATCCTTTGGTTGTTGATACATCTTCCTCCAATCCTTAGATTGTTGATGCATCTTCCTCCAATTCTTAGATTGTTGATGCATCTTCCTCCAATTCTTAGATTGTTGATGCATATTCCTCCAATTCTTAGATTGTTGATACATCTTCCTCCAATTCTTAGATTGTTGATGCATCTTCCTCCAATTCTTAGATTGTTGATGCATCTTCCTCCAATTCTTAGATTGTTGATGCATCTTCCTCCAATTCTTATATTGTTGATACATCTTCCTCTAATTCTTAGATTGTTGATACATCTTCCTCTAATTCTTAGATTGTTGATACATCTTCCTCCAATTCTTAGATTGTTGATACATCTTCCTCCAATTCTTAGATTGTTGATACATCTTCCTCCAATTCTTAGACTGTTGATACATCTTCCTCCAATTCTTAGATTGTTGATACATCTTACTCCAATTCAAAGATTGTTGATGCATCTTCCTCCAATTCTTACATTGTTGAAACATCTTCGTCTAATTCTTCGATTGTTGATACATCTTCCTCTAATTCTTAGATTGTTGATACATCTTCCTCCAATTCTTAGATTGTTGATACATCTTCCTCTAATTCTTAGATTGTTGATACATCTTCCTCCAATTCTTAGATTGTTGATACATCTTCCTCCAATTCGTAGATTGTTGATGCATCTTCCTCCAATCCTTAGATTGCTGATACATCTTCCTCCAATTCTTAGATTGTTGATGCATCTTCCTCCAATTCTTAGATTGTTGATGCATCTTCCTCCAATTCTTCGATTGTTGATGCATCTTCCTCCAATTCGTAGATTGTTGATGCATCTTCCTCCAATTCTTAGATTGTTGATGCATCTTCCTCCAATTCTTAGATTGTTGATACATCTTCCTCCAATTCTTAGATTGTTGATGCATCTTCCTCCAATTCTTAGATTGTTGATGCATCTTCCTCCAATTCTTAGATTGTTGATGCATCTTCCTCCAATTCTTATATTGTTGATAACTCTTCCTCTAATTCTTAGATTGTTGATACATCTTCCTCTAATTCTTAGATTGTTGATACATCTTCCTCCAATTCTTAGATTGTTGATACATCTTCCTCCAATTCTTAGATTGTTGATACATCTTCCTCCAATTCTTAGACTGTTGATACATCTTCCTCCAATTCTTAGATTGTTGATACATCTTCCTCCAATTCTTAGATTGTTGATGCATCTTCCTCCAATTCTTACATTGTTGATACATCTTCCTCTAATTCTTCGATTGTTGATACATCTTCCTCTAATTCTTAGATTGTTGATGCATCTTCCTCCAATTCTTAGATTGTTGATACATCTTCCTCTAATTCTTAGATTGTTGATACATCTTCCTCCAATTCTTAGATTGTTGATACATCTTCCTCCAATTCGTAGATTGTTGATGCATCTTCCTCCAATCCTTAGATTGTTGATTCATCTTCCTCCAATTCTTAGATTGTTGATGCATCTTCCTCCAATTCTTAGATTGATGATGCATCTTCCTCCAATTCTTCGATTGTTGATGCATCTTCCTCCAATTCTTAGATTGTTGATGCATCTTCCTCCAATTCTTAGATTGTTGATGCATCTTCCTCCAATTCTTAGATTGTTGATGCAGCTTCCTCTAATTCTTAGATTGTTGATACATCTTCCTCTAATTCTTCGATTGTTGATACATCTTCCTCTAATTCTTAGATTGTTGAAACATCTTCCTCCAATTCTTAGATTGTTGATTCATCTTCCTGTAATTCTTAGATTCTTGACACATCTTCCTCCAATCCTTGGATTGTTGATCCATCTTCCTCCAATCCTTTGGTTGTTGATACATCTTCCTCCAATCCTTAGATTGTTGATGCATCTTCCTCCAATTCTTAGATTGTTGATGCATCTTCCTCCAATTCTTAGATTGTTGATGCATCTTCCTCCAATTCTTAGATTGTTGATACATCTTCCTCCAATTCTTAGATTGTTGATGCATCTTCCTCCAATTCTTAGATTGTTGATGCATCTTCCTCCAATTCTTAGATTGTTGATGCATCTTCCTCCAATTCTTATATTGTTGATACATCTTCCTCTAATTCTTAGATTGTTGATACATCTTCCTCTAATTCTTAGATTGTTGATACATCTTCCTCCAATTCTTAGATTGTTGATACATCTTCCTCCAATTCTTAGATTGTTGATACATCTTCCTCCAATTCTTAGACTGTTGATACATCTTCCTCCAATTCTTAGATTGTTGATACATCTTCCTCCAATTCTGAGATTGTTGATGCATCTTCCTCCAATTCTTACATTGTTGATACATCTTCCTCTAATTCTTCGATTGTTGATACATCTTCCTCTAATTCTTAGATTGTTGATACATCTTCCTCCAATTCTTAGATTGTTGATACATCTTCCTCTAATTCTTAGATTGTTGATACATCTTCCTCCAGTTCTTAGATTGTTGATACATCTTCCTCCAATTCGTAGATTGTTGATGCATCTTCCTCCAATCCTTAGATTGCTGATACATCTTCCTCCAATTCTTAGATTGTTGATGCATCTTCCTCCAATTCTTAGATTGTTGATGCATCTTCCTCCAATTCTTCGATTGTTGATGCATCTTCCTCCAATACTTAGATTGTTGATGCATCTTCCTCCAATTCTTAGATTGTTGAAACATCTTCTTCTAATTCTTAGATTGTTGATACATCTTCCTCCAATTCTTAGATTGTTGATACATCTTCCTCCAATTCTGAGATTGTTGATACATCTTCCACCAATTCTTAGATTGTTGATACATCTTCCTCCAATTCTTAGACTGTTGATACATCTTCCTCCAATTCTTAGATTGTTGATACATCTTCCTCCAATTCTTAGATTGTTGATGCATCTTCCTCCAATTCTTACATTGTTGATACATCTTCCTCTAATTCTTCGATTGTTGATACATCTTCCTCTAATTCTTAGATTGTTGATACATCTTCCTCCAATTCTTAGATTGTTGATACATCTTCCTCTAATTCTTAGATTGTTGATACATCTTCCTCCAATTCTTAGATTGTTGATACATCTTCCTCCAATTCGTAGATTGTTGATGCATCTTCCTCCAATCCTTAGATTGTTGATGCATCTTCCTCCAATTCTTACATTGTTGATACATCTTCCTCTAATTCTTCGATTGTTGATACATCTTCCTCTAATTCTTAGATTGTTGATGCATCTTCCTCCAATTCTTAGATTGTTGATACATCTTCCTCTAATTCTTAGATTGTTGATACATCTTCCTCCAATTCTTAGATTGTTGATACATCTTCCTCCAATTCGTAGATTGTTGATGCATCTTCCTCCAATCCTTAGATTGTTGATTCATCTTCCTCCAATTCTTAGATTGTTGATGCATCGTCCTCCAATTCTTAGATTGATGATGCATCTTCCTCCAATTCTTCGATTGTTGATGCATCTTCCTCCAATTCTTAGATTGTTGATGCATCTTCCTCCAATTCTTAGATTGTTGATGCATCTTCCTCCAATTCTTAGATTGTTGATGCAGCTTCCTCTAATTCTTAGATTGTTGATACATCTTCCTCTAATTCTTCGATTGTTGATACATCTTCCTCTAATTCTTAGATTGTTGAAACATCTTCCTCCAATTCTTAGATTGTTGATTCATCTTCCTGTAATTCTTAGATTCTTGACACATCTTCCTCCAATCCTTGGATTGTTGATCCATCTTCCTCCAATCCTTTGGTTGTTGATACATCTTCCTCCAATCCTTAGATTGTTGATGCATCTTCCTCCAATTCTTAGATTGTTGATGCATCTTCCTCCAATTCTTAGATTGTTGATGCATCTTCCTCCAATTCTTAGATTGTTGATACATCTTCCTCCAATTCTTAGATTGTTGATGCATCTTCCTCCAATTCTTAGATTGTTGATGCATCTTCCTCCAATTCTTAGATTGTTGATGCATCTTCCTCCAATTCTTATATTGTTGATACATCTTCCTCTAATTCTTAGATTGTTGATACATCTTCCTCTAATTCTTAGATTGTTGATACATCTTCCTCCAATTCTTAGATTGTTGATACATCTTCCTCCAATTCTTAGATTGTTGATACATCTTCCTCCAATTCTTAGACTGTTGATACATCTTCCTCCAATTCTTAGATTGTTGATACATCTTACTCCAATTCTTAGATTGTTGATGCATCTTCCTCCAATTCTTACATTGTTGAAACATCTTCGTCTAATTCTTCGATTGTTGATACATCTTCCTCTAATTCTTAGATTGTTGATACATCTTCCTCCAATTCTTAGATTGTTGATACATCTTCCTCTAATTCTTAGATTGTTGATACATCTTCCTCCAATTCTTAGATTGTTGATACATCTTCCTCCAATTCGTAGATTGTTGATGCATCTTCCTCCAATCCTTAGATTGCTGATACATCTTCCTCCAATTCTTAGATTGTTGATGCATCTTCCTCCAATTCTTAGATTGTTGATGCATCTTCCTCCAATTCTTCGATTGTTGATGCATCTTCCTCCAATTCGTAGATTGTTGATGCATCTTCCTCCAATTCTTAGATTGTTGATGCATCTTCCTCCAATTCTTAGATTGTTGATACATCTTCCTCCAATTCTTAGATTGTTGATGCATCTTCCTCCAATTCTTAGATTGTTGATGCATCTTCCTCCAATTCTTAGATTGTTGATGCATCTTCCTCCAATTCTTATATTGTTGATAACTCTTCCTCTAATTCTTAGATTGTTGATACATCTTCCTCTAATTCTTAGATTGTTGATACATCTTCCTCCAATTCTTAGATTGTTGATACATCTTCCTCCAATTCTTAGATTGTTGATACATCTTCCTCCAATTCTTAGACTGTTGATACATCTTCCTCCAATTCTTAGATTGTTGATACATCTTCCTCCAATTCTTAGATTGTTGATGCATCTTCCTCCAATTCTTACATTGTTGATACATCTTCCTCTAATTCTTCGATTGTTGATACATCTTCCTCTAATTCTTAGATTGTTGATACATCTTCCTCCAATTCTTAGATTGTTGATACATCTTCCTCTAATTCTTAGATTGTTGATACATCTTCCTCCAATTCTTAGATTGTTGATACATCTTCCTCCAATTCGTAGATTGTTGATGCATCTTCCTCCAATCCTTAGATTGCTAATGCATCTTCCTCCAATTCTTACATTGTTGATACATCTTCCTCTAATTCTTCGATTGTTGATACATCTTCCTCTAATTCTTAGATTGTTGATACATCTTCCTCCAATTCTTAGATTGTTGATACATCTTCCTCTAATTCTTAGATTGTTGATACATCTTCCTCCAATTCTTAGATTGTTGATACATCTTCCTCCAATTCGTAGATTGTTGATGCATCTTCCTCCAATCCTTAGATTGCTGATACATCTTCCTCCAATTCTTAGATTGTTGATGCATCTTCCTCCAATTCTTAGATTGTTGATGCATCTTCCTCCAATTCTTCGATTGTTGATGCATCTTCCTCCAATTCTTAGATTGTTGATGCATCTTCCTCCAATTCTTAGATTGTTGATGCATCTTCCTCCAATTCTTAGATTGTTGATGCATCTTCCTCCAATTCTTAGATTGTTGATGCATCTTCCTCTAATTCTTAGATTGTTGAAACATCTTCCTCTAATTCTTAGATTGTTGATACATCTTCCTCTAATTCTTAGATTGTTGATACATCTTCCTCCAATTCTTAGACTGTTGATACATCTTCAATTCTTAGATTGTTGATACATCTTCCTCTAATTCTTCGATTGTTGATACATCTTCCTCTAATTCTTAGATTGTTGATACATCTTCCTCCAATTCTTAGATTGTTGATACATCTTCCTCTAATTCTTAGATTGTTGATACATCTTCCTCCAATTCTTAGATTGTTGATACATCTTCCTCCAATTCGTAGATTGTTGATGCATCTTCCTCCAATCCTTAGATTGCTGATACATCTTCCTCCAATTCTTAGATTGTTGATGCATCTTCCTCCAATTCTTCGATTGTTGATGCATCTTCCTCCAATTCTTAGATTGTTGATGCATCTTCCTCCAATTCTTAGATTGTTGATGCATCTTCCTCCAATTCTAAGATTGTTGACACATCTTCCTCAAATTCTTAGATTGTTGATACAGCTTCCTCCAATTCTTAGATTGTTGATACATCTTCCACCAATTCTTAGATTGTTGATACATCTTCCACCAATTCTTAGATTGTTGATACATCTTCCTCCAATTCTTAGATTGTTGATGCATCTTCCTCCAATTCTTGCTTGTTGATGCATCTTCCTCGAATTCTGAGATTGTTGATGCATCTTCCTCCAATTCTTAGATTGTTGATGCATCTTCCTCCAATTCTTAGATTGTTGAAACATCTTCCTCTAATTCTTAGATTGTTGATACATCTTCCTCCAATTCTTAGATTGTTGATACATCTTCCTCCAATTCTAAGATTGTTGATACATCTTCCTCCAATTCTTAGATTGTTGATACATCTTCCTCCAATTCTTAGACTGTTGATACATCTTCCTCCAATTCTTAGACTGTTGATACATCTTCCTCCAATTCTTAGATTGTTGATGCATCTTCCTCCAATTCTTACATTGTTGATACATCTTCCTCTAATTCTTCGATTGTTGATACATCTTCCTCTAATTCTTAGATTGTTGATGCATCTTCCTCCAATTCTTAGATTGTTGATACATCTTCCTCTAATTCTTAGATTGTTGATACATCTTCCTCCAATTCTTAGATTGTTGATACATCTTCCTCCAATTCGTAGATTGTTGATGCATCTTCCTCCAATCCTTAGATTGTTGATTCATCTTCCTCCAATTCTTAGATTGTTGATGCATCTTCCTCCAATTCTTAGATTGATGATGCATCTTCCTCCAATTCTTCGATTGTTGATGCATCTTCCTCCAATTCTTAGATTGTTGATGCATCTTCCTCCAATTCTTAGATTGTTGATGCATCTTCCTCCAATTCTTAGATTGTTGATGCAGCTTCCTCTAATTCTTAGATTGTTGATACATCTTCCTCTAATTCTTCGATTGTTGATACATCTTCCTCTAATTCTTAGATTGTTGAAACATCTTCCTCCAATTCTTAGATTGTTGATTCATCTTCCTGTAATTCTTAGATTCTTGACACATCTTCCTCCAATCCTTGGATTGTTGATCCATCTTCCTCCAATCCTTTGGTTGTTGATACATCTTCCTCCAATCCTTAGATTGTTGATGCATCTTCCTCCAATTCTTAGATTGTTGATGCATCTTCCTCCAATTCTTAGATTGTTGATGCATCTTCCTCCAATTCTTAGATTGTTGATACATCTTCCTCCAATTCTTAGATTGTTGATGCATCTTCCTCCAATTCTTAGATTGTTGATGCATCTTCCTCCAATTCTTAGATTGTTGATGCATCTTCCTCCAATTCTTATATTGTTGATACATCTTCCTCTAATTCTTAGATTGTTGATACATCTTCCTCTAATTCTTAGATTGTTGATACATCTTCCTCCAATTCTTAGATTGTTGATACATCTTCCTCCAATTCTTAGATTGTTGATACATCTTCCTCCAATTCTTAGACTGTTGATACATCTTCCTCCAATTCTTAGATTGTTGATACATCTTCCTCCAATTCTGAGATTGTTGATGCATCTTCCTCCAATTCTTACATTGTTGATACATCTTCCTCTAATTCTTCGATTGTTGATACATCTTCCTCTAATTCTTAGATTGTTGATACATCTTCCTCCAATTCTTAGATTGTTGATACATCTTCCTCTAATTCTTAGATTGTTGATACATCTTCCTCCAGTTCTTAGATTGTTGATACATCTTCCTCCAATTCGTAGATTGTTGATGCATCTTCCTCCAATCCTTAGATTGCTGATACATCTTCCTCCAATTCTTAGATTGTTGATGCATCTTCCTCCAATTCTTAGATTGTTGATGCATCTTCCTCCAATTCTTCGATTGTTGATGCATCTTCCTCCAATACTTAGATTGTTGATGCATCTTCCTCCAATTCTTAGATTGTTGAAACATCTTCTTCTAATTCTTAGATTGTTGATACATCTTCCTCCAATTCTTAGATTGTTGATACATCTTCCTCCAATTCTTAGATTGTTGATACATCTTCCTCCAATTCTTAGATTGTTGATACATCTTCCTCCAATTCTAAGATTGTTGATACATCTTCCTCCAATTCTTAGATTGTTGATACATCTTCCTCCAATTCTTAGACTGTTGATACATCTTCCTCCAATTCTTAGACTGTTGATACATCTTCCTCCAATTCTTAGATTGTTGATGCATCTTCCTCCAATTCTTACATTGTTGATACATCTTCCTCTAATTCTTCGATTGTTGATACATCTTCCTCTAATTCTTAGATTGTTGATGCATCTTCCTCCAATTCTTAGATTGTTGATACATCTTCCTCTAATTCTTAGATTGTTGATACATCTTCCTCCAATTCTTAGATTGTTGATACATCTTCCTCCAATTCGTAGATTGTTGATGCATCTTCCTCCAATCCTTAGATTGTTGATTCATCTTCCTCCAATTCTTAGATTGTTGATGCATCTTCCTCCAATTCTTAGATTGATGATGCATCTTCCTCCAATTCTTCGATTGTTGATGCATCTTCCTCCAATTCTTAGATTGTTGATGCATCTTCCTCCAATTCTTAGATTGTTGATGCATCTTCCTCCAATTCTTAGATTGTTGATGCAGCTTCCTCTAATTCTTAGATTGTTGATACATCTTCCTCTAATTCTTCGATTGTTGATACATCTTCCTCTAATTCTTAGATTGTTGAAACATCTTCCTCCAATTCTTAGATTGTTGATTCATCTTCCTGTAATTCTTAGATTCTTGACACATCTTCCTCCAATCCTTGGATTGTTGATCCATCTTCCTCCAATCCTTTGGTTGTTGATACATCTTCCTCCAATCCTTAGATTGTTGATGCATCTTCCTCCAATTCTTAGATTGTTGATGCATCTTCCTCCAATTCTTAGATTGTTGATGCATCTTCCTCCAATTCTTAGATTGTTGATACATCTTCCTCCAATTCTTAGATTGTTGATGCATCTTCCTCCAATTCTTAGATTGTTGATGCATCTTCCTCCAATTCTTAGATTGTTGATGCATCTTCCTCCAATTCTTATATTGTTGATACATCTTCCTCTAATTCTTAGATTGTTGATACATCTTCCTCTAATTCTTAGATTGTTGATACATCTTCCTCCAATTCTTAGATTGTTGATACATCTTCCTCCAATTCTTAGATTGTTGATACATCTTCCTCCAATTCTTAGACTGTTGATACATCTTCCTCCAATTCTTAGATTGTTGATACATCTTCCTCCAATTCTGAGATTGTTGATGCATCTTCCTCCAATTCTTACATTGTTGATACATCTTCCTCTAATTCTTCGATTGTTGATACATCTTCCTCTAATTCTTAGATTGTTGATACATCTTCCTCCAATTCTTAGATTGTTGATACATCTTCCTCTAATTCTTAGATTGTTGATACATCTTCCTCCAGTTCTTAGATTGTTGATACATCTTCCTCCAATTCGTAGATTGTTGATGCTTCTTCCTCCAATCCTTAGATTGCTGATACATCTTCCTCCAATTCTTAGATTGTTGATGCATCTTCCTCCAATTCTTAGATTGTTGATGCATCTTCCTCCAATTCTTCGATTGTTGATGCATCTTCCTCCAATACTTAGATTGTTGATGCATCTTCCTCCAATTCTTAGATTGTTGAAACATCTTCTTCTAATTCTTAGATTGTTGATACATCTTCCTCCAATTCTTAGATTGTTGATACATCTTCCTCCAATTCTTAGATTGTTGATACATCTTCCACCAATTCTTAGATTGTTGATACATCTTCCTCCAATTCTTAGACTGTTGATACATCTTCCTCCAATTCTTAGATTGTTGATACATCTTCCTCCAATTCTTAGATTGTTGATGCATCTTCCTCCAATTCTTACATTGTTGATACATCTTCCTCTAATTCTTCGATTGTTGATACATCTTCCTCTAATTCTTAGATTGTTGATACATCTTCCTCCAATTCTTAGATTGTTGATACATCTTCCTCTAATTCTTAGATTGTTGATACATCTTCCTCCAATTCTTAGATTGTTGATACATCTTCCTCCAATTCGTAGATTGTTGATGCATCTTCTTCCAATCCTTAGATTGTTGATACATCTTCCTCCAATTCTTAGATTGTTGATGCATCTTCCTCCAATTCTTAGATTGTTGATACATCTTCCTCCAGTTCTTCGATTGTTGATACATCTTCCTCCAATTCTTAGATTGTTGATACATCTTCCTCCAATTATTAGATTGTTGATGCATCTTCCTCTAATTCTTAGATTGTTGATACATCTTCCTCCAATCCTCAGATTGTTGATACATCTTCCTCCAATCCTTAGATTGTTGATACATCTTCCTCCAATCCTTCGATTGTTGATACATCTTCCTCCAATCCTTAGATTGTTGATACATCTTCCTCCAATTCTTAGATTGTTGATACATCTTCCTCCAATTCTTCGATTGTTGATACATCTTCCTCCAATCCTTAGATTGTTGATACATCTTCCTCCAATTCTTAGATTGTTCATACATCTTCCTGCAATTCTTCGATTGTTGATAGATCTTCCTCCAATTCTTAGTTTGTTGATACATCTTCCTCAATTTCTTAGATTGTTGATACATCTTCCTCCAATTCTTAGATTGTTGATACATCTTCCTCCAATTCTTAGATTGTTGATACATCTTCCTCCAATTATTAGATTGTTGATACATCTTCCTCCAATTCTTAGGTTGTTGATACATCTTCCTCCAATCCTAAGATTGTTGATACATCTTCCTCCAATTCTTAGATTGTTGATACATCTTCCTCCAATTCTTAGATTGTTGATACATCTTCCTCTAATTCTTCGATTGTTGATACATCTTCCTCCAATTCTTAGGTTGTTGATGCATCTTCCTCCAATTTTTAGATTGTGGATACAACTTCCTCTAATTCTTAGATTGTTGATACATCTTCCTCTAATTCTTAGATTGTTGATGCATCTTCCTCCAATTCTTAGATTGTGGATACATCTTCCTCTAATTCTTAGATTGTTGATACATCTTCCTCTAATTCTTAGATTGTTGATACATCTTCCTCCAATTCTTAGATTTTTGATACATCTTCCTCCAATCCTTAGATTGTTGATACATCTTCCTCTAATCCTTAGATTGTTGATACATCTTCCTCCAATTCTTAGATTGTTGATACATCTCCCTCCAATCCTGATTGTTGATACATCTTCCTCTAATCCTTAGATTGTTGATACATCTTCCTCCAATTCTTAGATTGTTGATACATCTTCCTCCAATTCTTAGATTGTTGATACATCTTCTTCCAATTCTTCGATTGTTGATACATCTTCCTCCAATTCATAGATTGTTGATACATCTTCCTCCAATTCTTAGATTGTTGATACATCTTCCTCCAATTCTAAGATTGTTGATACATCTTCCTCCAATTCTTAGATTGTTGATACATCTTCCTCCAATTCTTAGACTGTTGATACATCTTCCTCCAATTCTTAGACTGTTGATACATCTTCCTCCAATTCTTAGATTGTTGATGCATCTTCCTCCAATTCTTACATTGTTGATACATCTTCCTCTAATTCTTCGATTGTTGATACATCTTCCTCTAATTCTTAGATTGTTGATGCATCTTCCTCCAATTCTTAGATTGTTGATACATCTTCCTCTAATTCTTAGATTGTTGATACATCTTCCTCCAATTCTTAGATTGTTGATACATCTTCCTCCAATTCGTAGATTGTTGATGCATCTTCCTCCAATCCTTAGATTGTTGATTCATCTTCCTCCAATTCTTAGATTGTTGATGCATCTTCCTCCAATTCTTAGATTGATGATGCATCTTCCTCCAATTCTTCGATTGTTGATGCATCTTCCTCCAATTCTTAGATTGTTGATGCATCTTCCTCCAATTCTTAGATTGTTGATGCATCTTCATCCAATTCTTAGATTGTTGATGCAGCTTCCTCTAATTCTTAGATTGTTGATACATCTTCCTCTAATTCTTCGATTGTTGATACATCTTCCTCTAATTCTTAGATTGTTGAAACATCTTCCTCCAATTCTTAGATTGTTGATTCATCTTCCTGTAATTCTTAGATTCTTGACACATCTTCCTCCAATCCTTGGATTGTTGATCCATCTTCCTCCAATCCTTTGGTTGTTGATACATCTTCCTCCAATCCTTAGATTGTTGATGCATCTTCCTCCAATTCTTAGATTGTTGATGCATCTTCCTCCAATTCTTAGATTGTTGATGCATCTTCCTCCAATTCTTAGATTGTTGATACATCTTCCTCCAATTCTTAGATTGTTGATGCATCTTCCTCCAATTCTTAGATTGTTGATGCATCTTCCTCCAATTCTTAGATTGTTGATGCATCTTCCTCCAATTCTTATATTGTTGATACATCTTCCTCTAATTCTTAGATTGTTGATACATCTTCCTCTAATTCTTAGATTGTTGATACATCTTCCTCCAATTCTTAGATTGTTGATACATCTTCCTCCAATTCTTAGATTGTTGATACATCTTCCTCCAATTCTTAGACTGTTGATACATCTTCCTCCAATTCTTAGATTGTTGATACATCTTACTCCAATTCTTAGATTGTTGATGCATCTTCCTCCAATTCTTACATTGTTGATACATCTTCGTCTAATTCTTCGATTGTTGATACATCTTCCTCTAATTCTTAGATTGTTGATACATCTTCCTCCAATTCTTCGATTGTTGATACATCTTCCTCTAATTCTTAGATTGTTGATACATCTTCCTCCAATTCTTAGATTGTTGATACATCTTCCTCCAATTCGTAGATTGTTGATGCATCTTCCTCCAATCCTTAGATTGCTGATACATCTTCCTCCAATTCTTAGATTGTTGATGCATCTTCCTCCAATTCTTAGATTGTTGATGCATCTTCCTCCAATTCTTCGATTGTTGATGCATCTTCCTCCAATTCGTAGATTGTTGATGCATCTTCCTCCAATTCTTAGATTGTTGATGCATCTTCCTCCAATTCTTAGATTGTTGATACATCTTCCTCCAATTCTTAGATTGTTGATGCATCTTCCTCCAATTCTTAGATTGTTGATGCATCTTCCTCCAATTCTTAGATTGTTGATGCATCTTCCTCCAATTCTTATATTGTTGATAACTCTTCCTCTAATTCTTAGATTGTTGATACATCTTCCTCTAATTCTTAGATTGTTGATACATCTTCCTCCAATTCTTAGATTGTTGATACATCTTCCTCCAATTCTTAGATTGTTGATACATCTTCCTCCAATTCTTAGACTGTTGATACATCTTCCTCCAATTCTTAGATTGTTGATACATCTTCCTCCAATTCTTAGATTGTTGATGCATCTTCCTCCAATTCTTACATTGTTGATACATCTTCCTCTAATTCTTCGATTGTTGATACATCTTCCTCTAATTCTTAGATTGTTCATACATCTTCCTCCAATTCTTAGATTGTTGATACATCTTCCTCTAATTCTTAGATTGTTGATACATCTTCCTCCAATTCTTAGATTGTTGATACATCTTCCTCCAATTCGTAGATTGTTGATGCATCTTCCTCCAATCCTTAGATTGCTAATGCATCTTCCTCCAATTCTTACATTGTTGATACATCTTCCTCTAATTCTTCGATTGTTGATACATCTTCCTCTAATTCTTAGATTGTTGATACATCTTCCTCCAATTCTTAGATTGTTGATACATCTTCCTCTAATTCTTAGATTGTTGATACATCTTCCTCCAATTCTTAGATTGTTGATACATCTTCCTCCAATTCGTAGATTGTTGATGCATCTTCCTCCAATCCTTAGATTGCTGATACATCTTCCTCCAATTCTTAGATTGTTGATGCATCTTCCTCCAATTCTTAGATTGTTGATGCATCTTCCTCCAATTCTTCGATTGTTGATGCATCTTCCTCCAATTCTTAGATTGTTGATGCATTTTCCTCCAATTCTTAGATTGTTGATGCATCTTCCTCCAATTCTTAGATTGTTGATGCATCTTCCTCCAATTCTTAGATTGTTGATGCATCTTCCTCTAATTCTTAGATTGTTGATACATCTTCCTCTAATTCTTAGATTGTTGATACATCTTCCTCTAATTCTTAGATTGTTGATACATCTTCCTCCAATTCTTAGACTGTTGATACATCTTCAATTCTTAGATTGTTGATACATCTTCCTCTAATTCTTCGATTGTTGATACATCTTCCTCTAATTCTTAGATTGTTGATACATCTTCCTCCAATTCTTAGATTGTTGATACATCTTCCTCTAATTCTTAGATTGTTGATACATCTTCCTCCAATTCTTAGATTGTTGATACATCTTCCTCCAATTCGTAGATTGTTGATGCATCTTCCTCCAATCCTTAGATTGCTGATACATCTTCCTCCAATTCTTAGATTGTTGATGCATCTTCCTCCAATTCTTCGATTGTTGATGCATCTTCCTCCAATTCTTAGATTGTTGATGCATCTTCCTCCAATTCTAAGATTGTTGACACATCTTCCTCTAATTCTTAGATTGTTGATACATCTTCCTCCAATTCTTAGATTGTTGATACATCTTCCACCAATTCTTAGATTGTTGATACATCTTCCACCAATTCTTAGATTGTTGATACATCTTCCTCCAATTCTTAGATTGTTGATGCATCTTCCTCCAATTCTTGCTTGTTGATGCATCTTCCTCGAATTCTGAGATTGTTGATGCATCTTCCTCCAATTCTTAGATTGTTGATGCATCTTCCTCCAATTCTTAGATTGTTGAAACATCTTCCTCTAATTCTTAGATTGTTGATACATCTTCCTCCAATTCTTAGATTGTTGATACATCTTCCTCCAATTCTAAGATTGTTGATACATCTTCCTCCAATTCTTAGATTGTTGATACATCTTCCTCCAATTCTTAGACTGTTGATACATCTTCCTCCAATTCTTAGACTGTTGATACATCTTCCTCCAATTCTTAGATTGTTGATGCATCTTCCTCCAATTCTTACATTGTTGATACATCTTCCTCTAATTCTTCGATTGTTGATACATCTTCCTCTAATTCTTAGATTGTTGATGCATCTTCCTCCAATTCTTAGATTGTTGATACATCTTCCTCTAATTCTTAGATTGTTGATACATCTTCCTCCAATTCTTAGATTGTTGATACATCTTCCTCCAATTCGTAGATTGTTGATGCATCTTCCTCCAATCCTTAGATTGTTGATTCATCTTCCTCCAATTCTTAGATTGTTGATGCATCTTCCTCCAATTCTTAGATTGATGATGCATCTTCCTCCAATTCTTCGATTGTTGATGCATCTTCCTCCAATTCTTAGATTGTTGATGCATCTTCCTCCAATTCTTAGATTGTTGATGCATCTTCCTCCAATTCTTAGATTGTTGATGCAGCTTCCTCTAATTCTTAGATTGTTGATACATCTTCCTCTAATTCTTCGATTGTTGATACATCTTCCTCTAATTCTTAGATTGTTGAAACAGCTTCCTCCAATTCTTAGATTGTTGATTCATCTTCCTGTAATTCTTAGATTCTTGACACATCTTCCTCCAATCCTTGGATTGTTGATCCATCTTCCTCCAATCCTTTGGTTGTTGATACATCTTCCTCCAATCCTTAGATTGTTGATGCATCTTCCTCCAATTCTTAGATTGTTGATGCATCTTCCTCCAATTCTTAGATTGTTGATGCATCTTCCTCCAATTCTTAGATTGTTGATACATCTTCCTCCAATTCTTAGATTGTTGATGCATCTTCCTCCAATTCTTAGATTGTTGATGCATCTTCCTCCAATTCTTAGATTGTTGATGCATCTTCCTCCAATTCTTATATTGTTGATACATCTTCCTCTAATTCTTAGATTGTTGATACATCTTCCTCTAATTCTTAGATTGTTGATACATCTTCCTCCAATTCTTAGATTGTTGATACATCTTCCTCCAATTCTTAGATTGTTGATACATCTTCCTCCAATTCTTAGACTGTTGATACATCTTCCTCCAATTCTTAGATTGTTGATACATCTTCCTCCAATTCTTAGATTGTTGATGCATCTTCCTCCAATTCTTACATTGTTGATACATCTTCCTCTAATTCTTCGATTGTTGATACATCTTCCTCTAATTCTTAGATTGTTGATACATCTTCCTCCAATTCTTAGATTGTTGATACATCTTCCTCTAATTCTTAGATTGTTGATACATCTTCCTCCAATTCTTAGATTGTTGATACATCTTCCTCCAATTCGTAGATTGTTGATGCATCTTCCTCCAATCCTTAGATTGCTGATACATCTTCCTCCAATTGTTAGATTGTTGATGCATCTTCCTCCAATTCTTAGATTGTTGATGCATCTTCCTCCAATTCTTCGATTGTTGATGCATCTTCCTCCAATACTTAGATTGTTGATGCATCTTCCTCCAATTCTTAGATTGTTGAAACATCTTCTTCTAATTCTTAGATTGTTGATACATCTTCCTCCAATTCTTAGATTGTTGATACATCTTCCTCCAATTCTTAGATTGTTGATACATCTTCCACCAATTCTTAGATTGTTGATACATCTTCCTCCAATTCTTAGACTGTTGATACATCTTCCTCCAATTCTTAGATTGTTGATACATCTTCCTCCAATTCTTAGATTGTTGATGCATCTTCCTCCAATTCTTACATTGTTGATACATCTTCCTCTAATTCTTCGATTGTTGATACATCTTCCTCTAATTCTTAGATTGTTGATACATCTTCCTCCAATTCTTAGATTGTTGATACATCTTCCTCTAATTCTTAGATTGTTGATACATCTTCCTCCAATTCTTAGATTGTTGATACATCTTCCTCCAATTCTTAGATTGTTGATACATCTTCTTCCAATTCTTCGATTGTTGATACATCTTCCTCCAATTCATAGATTGTTGATACATCTTCCTCCAATTCTTAGATTGTTGATACATCTTCCTCCAATTCTAAGATTGTTGATACATCTTCCTCCAATTCTTAGATTGTTGATACATCTTCCTCCAATTCTTAGACTGTTGATACATCTTCCTCCAATTCTTAGACTGTTGATACATCTTCCTCCAATTCTTAGATTGTTGATGCATCTTCCTCCAATTCTTACGTTGTTGATACATCTTCCTCTAATTCTTCGATTGTTGATACATCTTCCTCTAATTCTTAGATTGTTGATGCATCTTCCTCCAATTCTTAGATTGTTGATACATCTTCCTCTAATTCTTAGATTGTTGATACATCTTCCTCCAATTCTTAGATTGTTGATACATCTTCCTCCAATTCGTAGATTGTTGATGCATCTTCCTCCAATCCTTAGATTGTTGATTCATCTTCCTCCAATTCTTAGATTGTTGATGCATCTTCCTCCAATTCTTAGATTGATGATGCATCTTCCTCCAATTCTTCGATTGTTGATGCATCTTCCTCCAATTCTTAGATTGTTGATGCATCTTCCTCCAATTCTTAGATTGTTGATGCATCTTCCTCCAATTCTTAGATTGTTGATGCAGCTTCCTCTAATTCTTAGATTGTTGATACATCTTCCTCTAATTCTTCGATTGTTGATACATCTTCCTCTAATTCTTAGATTGTTGAAACATCTTCCTCCAATTCTTAGATTGTTGATTCATCTTCCTGTAATTCTTAGATTCTTGACACATCTTCCTCCAATCCTTGGATTGTTGATCCATCTTCCTCCAATCCTTTGGTTGTTGATACATCTTCCTCCAATCCTTAGATTGTTGATGCATCTTCCTCCAATTCTTAGATTGTTGATGCATCTTCCTCCAATTCTTAGATTGTTGATGCATCTTCCTCCAATTCTTAGATTGTTGATACATCTTCCTCCAATTCTTAGATTGTTGATGCATCTTCCTCCAATTCTTAGATTGTTGATGCATCTTCCTCCAATTCTTAGATTGTTGATGCATCTTCCTCCAATTCTTATATTGTTGATACATCTTCCTCTAATTCTTAGATTGTTGATACATCTTCCTCTAATTCTTAGATTGTTGATACATCTTCCTCCAATTCTTAGATTGTTGATACATCTTCCTCCAATTCTTAGATTGTTGATACATCTTCCTCCAATTCTTAGACTGTTGATACATCTTCCTCCAATTCTTAGATTGTTGATACATCTTACTCCAATTCTTAGATTGTTGATGCATCTTCCTCCAATTCTTACATTGTTGATACATCTTCGTCTAATTCTTCGATTGTTGATACATCTTCCTCTAATTCTTAGATTGTTGATACATCTTCCTCCAATTCTTAGATTGTTGATACATCTTCCTCTAATTCTTAGATTGTTGATACATCTTCCTCCAATTCTTAGATTGTTGATACATCTTCCTCCAATTCGTAGATTGTTGATGCATCTTCCTCCAATCCTTAGATTGCTGATACATCTTCCTCCAATTCTTAGATTGTTGATGCATCTTCCTCCAATTCTTAGATTGTTGATGCATCTTCCTCCAATTCTTCGATTGTTGATGCATCTTCCTCCAATTCGTAGATTGTTGATGCATGTTCCTCCAATTCTTAGATTGTTGATGCATCTTCCTCCAATTCTTAGATTGTTGATACATCTTCCTCCAATTCTTAGATTGTTGATGCATCTTCCTCCAATTCTTAGATTGTTGATGCATCTTCCTCCAATTCTTAGATTGTTGATGCATCTTCCTCCAATTCTTATATTGTTGATAACTCTTCCTCTAATTCTTAGATTGTTGATACATCTTCCTCTAATTCTTAGATTGTTGATACATCTTCCTCCAATTCTTAGATTGTTGATACATCTTCCTCCAATTCTTAGATTGTTGATACATCTTCCTCCAATTCTTAGACTGTTGATACATCTTCCTCCAATTCTTAGATTGTTGATACATCTTCCTCCAATTCTTAGATTGTTGATGCATCTTCCTCCAATTCTTACATTGTTGATACATCTTCCTCTAATTCTTCGATTGTTGATACATCTTCCTCTAATTCTTAGATTGTTGATACATCTTCCTCCAATTCTTAGATTGTTGATACATCTTCCTCTAATTCTTAGATTGTTGATACATCTTCCTCCAATTCTTAGATTGTTGATACATCTTCCTCCAATTCGTAGATTGTTGATGCATCTTCCTCCAATCCTTAGATTGCTAATGCATCTTCCTCCAATTCTTACATTGTTGATACATCTTCCTCTAATTCTTCGATTGTTGATACATCTTCCTCTAATTCTTAGATTGTTGATACATCTTCCTCCAATTCTTAGATTGTTGATACATCTTCCTCCAATTCGTAGATTGTTGATGCATCTTCCTCCAATCCTTAGATTGCTGATACATCTTCCTCCAATTCTTAGATTGTTGATGCATCTTCCTCCAATTCTTAGATTGTTGATGCATCTTCCTCCAATTCTTCGATTGTTGATGCATCTTCCTCCAATTCTTAGATTGTTGATGCATTTTCCTCCAATTCTTAGATTGTTGATGCATTTTCCTCCAATTCTTAGATTGTTGATGCATCTTCCTCCAATTCTTAGATTGTTGATGCATCTTCCTCCAATTCTTAGATTGTTGATGCATCTTCCTCTAATTCTTAGATTGTTGATACATCTTCCTCTAATTCTTAGATTGTTGATACATCTTCCTCTAATTCTTAGATTGTTGATACATCTTCCTCCAATTCTTAGACTGTTGATACATCTTCAATTCTTAGATTGTTGATACATCTTCCTCTAATTCTTCGATTGTTGATACATCTTCCTCTAATTCTTAGATTGTTGATACATCTTCCTCCAATTCTTAGATTGTTGATACATCTTCCTCTAATTCTTAGATTGTTGATACATCTTCCTCCAATTCTTAGATTGTTGATACATCTTCCTCCAATTCGTAGATTGTTGATGCATCTTCCTCCAATCCTTAGATTGCTGATACATCTTCCTCCAATTCTTAGATTGTTGATGCATCTTCCTCCAATTCTTCGATTGTTGATGCATCTTCCTCCAATTCTTAGATTGTTGATGCATCTTCCTCCAATTCTAAGATTGTTGACACATCTTCCTCTAATTCTTAGATTGTTGATACATCTTCCTCCAATTCTTAGATTGTTGATACATCTTCCACCAATTCTTAGATTGTTGATACATCTTCCACCAATTCTTAGATTGTTGATACATCTTCCTCCAATTCTTGCTTGTTGATGCATCTTCCTCCAATTCTTGCTTGTTGATGCATCTTCCTCGAATTCTGAGATTGTTGATGCATCTTCCTCCAATTCTTAGATTGTTGATGCATCTTCCTCCAATTCTTAGATTGTTGAAACATCTTCCTCTAATTCTTAGATTGTTGATACATCTTCCTCCAATTCTTAGATTGTTGATACATCTTCCTCCAATTCTAAGATTGTTGATACATCTTCCTCCAATTCTTAGATTGTTGATACATCTTCCTCCAATTCTGAGACTGTTGATACATCTTCCTCCAATTCTTAGACTGTTGATACATCTTCCTCCAATTCTTAGATTGTTGATGCATCTTCCTCCAATTCTTACATTGTTGATACATCTTCCTCTAATTCTTCGATTGTTGATACATCTTCCTCTAATTCTTAGATTGTTGATGCATCTTCCTCCAATTCTTAGATTGTTGATACATCTTCCTCTAATTCTTAGATTGTTGATACATCTTCCTCCAATTCTTAGATTGTTGATACATCTTCCTCCAATTCGTAGATTGTTGATGCATCTTCCTCCAATCCTTAGATTGTTGATTCATCTTCCTCCAATTCTTAGATTGTTGATGCATCTTCCTCCAATTCTTAGATTGATGATGCATCTTCCTCCAATTCTTCGATTGTTGATGCATCTTCCTCCAATTCTTAGATTGTTGATGCATCTTCCTCCAATCCTTAGATTGTTGATTCATCTTCCTCCAATTCTTAGATTGTTGATGCATCTTCCTCCAATTCTTAGATTGATGATGCATCTTCCTCCAATTCTTCGATTGTTGATGCATCTTCCTCCAATTCTTAGATTGTTGATGCATCTTCCTCCAATTCTTAGATTGTTGATGCAGCTTCCTCTAATTCTTAGATTGTTGATACATCTTCCTCTAATTCTTCGATTGTTGATACATCTTCCTCTAATTCTTAGATTGTTGAAACATCTTCCTCCAATTCTTAGATTGTTGATTCATCTTCCTGTAATTCTTAGATTCTTGACACATCTTCCTCCAATCCTTGGATTGTTGATCCATCTTCCTCCAATCCTTTGGTTGTTGATACATCTTCCTCCAATCCTTAGATTGTTGATGCATCTTCCTCCAATTCTTAGATTGTTGATGCATCTTCCTCCAATTCTTAGATTGTTGATGCATCTTCCTCCAATTCTTAGATTGTTGATACATCTTCCTCCAATTCTTAGATTGTTGATGCATCTTCCTCCAATTCTTAGATTGTTGATGCATCTTCCTCCAATTCTTAGATTGTTGATGCATCTTCCTCCAATTCTTATATTGTTGATACATCTTCCTCTAATTCTTAGATTGTTGATACATCTTCCTCTAATTCTTAGATTGTTGATACATCTTCCTCCAATTCTTAGATTGTTGATACATCTTCCTCCAATTCTTAGATTGTTGATACATCTTCCTCCAATTCTTAGACTGTTGATACATCTTCCTCCAATTCTTAGATTGTTGATACATCTTCCTCCAATTCTTAGATTGTTGATGCATCTTCCTCCAATTCTTAGATTGTTGATACATCTTCCTCTAATTCTTCGATTGTTGATACATCTTCCTCTAATTCTTAGATTGTTGATACATCTTCCTCCAATTCTTAGATTGTTGATACATCTTCCTCTAATTCTTAGATTGTTGATACATCTTCCTCCAATTCTTAGATTGTTGATACATCTTCCTCCAATTCGTAGATTGTTGATGCATCTTCCTCCAATCCTTAGATTGCTGATACATCTTCCTCCAATTCTTAGATTGTTGATGCATCTTCCTCCAATTCTTAGATTGTTGATGCATCTTCCTCCAATTCTTCGATTGTTGATGCATCTTCCTCCAATACTTAGATTGTTGATGCATCTTCCTCCAATTCTTAGATTGTTGAAACATCTTCTTCTAATTCTTAGATTGTTGATACATCTTCCTCCAATTCTTAGATTGTTGATACATCTTCCTCCAATTCTTAGATTGTTGATACATCTTCCACCAATTCTTAGATTGTTGATACATCTTCCTCCAATTCTTAGACTGTTGATACATCTTCCTCCAATTCTTAGATTGTTGATACATCTTCCTCCAATTCTTAGATTGTTGATGCATCTTCCTCCAATTCTTACATTGTTGATACATCTTCCTCTAATTCTTCGATTGTTGATACATCTTCCTCTAATTCTTAGATTGTTGATACATCTTCCTCCAATTCTTAGATTGTTGATACATCTTCCTCTAATTCTTAGATTGTTGATACATCTTCCTCCAATTCTTAGATTGTTGATACATCTTCCTCCAATTCGTAGATTGTTGATGCATCTTCCTCCAATCCTTAGATTGTTGATACATCTTCCTCCAATTCTTAGATTGTTGATGCATCTTCCTCCAATTCTTAGATTGTTGATACATCTTCCTCCAGTTCTTCGATTGTTGATACATCTTCCTCCAATTCTTAGATTGTTGATACATCTTCCTCCAATTATTAGATTGTTGATGCATCTTCCTCTAATTCTTAGATTGTTGATACATCTTCCTCCAATCCTCAGATTGTTGATACATCTTCCTCCAATCCTTAGATTGTTGATACATCTTCCTCCAATCCTTCGATTGTTGATACATCTTCCTCCAATCCTTAGATTGTTGATACATCTTCCTCCAATTCTTAGATTGTTGATACATCTTCCTCCAATTCTTCGATTGTTGATACATCTTCCTCCAATCCTTAGATTGTTGATACATCTTCCTCCAATTCTTAGATTGTTCATACATCTTCCTGCAATTCTTCGATTGTTGATAGATCTTCCTCCAATTCTTAGTTTGTTGATACATCTTCCTCAATTTCTTAGATTGTTGATACATCTTCCTCCAATTCTTAGATTGTTGATACATCTTCCTCCAATTCTTAGATTGTTGATACATCTTCCTCCAATTATTAGATTGTTGATACATCTTCCTCCAATTCTTAGGTTGTTGATACATCTTCCTCCAATCCTTAGATTGTTGATACATCTTCCTCCAATTCTTAGATTGTTGATACATCTTCCTCCAATTCTTAGATTGTTGATACATCTTCCTCTAATTCTTCGATTGTTGATACATCTTCCTCCAATTCTTAGGTTGTTGATGCATCTTCCTCCAATTTTTAGATTGTGGATACAACTTCCTCTAATTCTTAGATTGTTGATACATCTTCCTCTAATTCTTAGATTGTTGATGCATCTTCCTCCAATTCTTAGATTGTGGATACATCTTCCTCTAATTCTTAGATTGTTGATACATCTTCCTCTAATTCTTAGATTGTTGATACATCTTCCTCCAATTCTTAGATTTTTGATACATCTTCCTCCAATCCTTAGATTGTTGATACATCTTCCTCTAATCCTTAGATTGTTGATACATCTTCCTCCAATTCTTAGATTGTTGATACATCTCCCTCCAATCCTGATTGTTGATACATCTTCCTCTAATCCTTAGATTGTTGATACATCTTCCTCCAATTCTTAGATTGTTGATACATCTTCCTCCAATTCTTAGATTGTTGATACATCTTCTTCCAATTCTTCGATTGTTGATACATCTTCCTCCAATTCATAGATTGTTGATACATCTTCCTCCAATTCATAGATTGTTGATACATCTTCCTCCAATTCTTAGATTGTTGATACATCTTCCTCCAATTCTTACATTTTTGATACATCTTCCTCCAATTCCTAGATTGTTGATACATCTTCCTCCAATCCTTAGATTGTTGATACATCTTCCTCCAATTCTTAGATTGTTGACACATCTTCCAATTCTTCGATTGTTGATACATCTTCCTCCAATTCATAGATTGTTGATGCATCTTCCTCCAATTCTTAGATTGTTGATACATCTTCCTCTAATTCTTAGATTGTTGATACATCTTCCTCCAATCCTTAGATTGTTGATACATCTTCCTCCAATTCTTAGATTGTTGATGCATCTTCGTCCAATCCTTAGATTGTTGATGCATCTTCCTCCAATTCTTAGATTGTTGATGCATCTTCCTCCACTTCTTAGATTGTTGATACATCTTCCTCCAATTCTTAGACTGTTGATACATCTTCCTCCAATTCTTAGACTGTTGATACATCTTCCTCCAATTCTTAGATTGTTGATGCATCTTCCTCCAATTCTTACATTGTTGATACATCTTCCTCTAATTCTTCGATTGTTGATACATCTTCCTCTAATTCTTAGATTGTTGATGCATCTTCCTCCAATTCTTAGATTGTTGATACATCTTCCTCTAATTCTTAGATTGTTGATACATCTTCCTCCAATTCTTAGATTGTTGATACATCTTCCTCCAATTCGTAGATTGTTGATGCATCTTCCTCCAATCCTTAGATTGTTGATTCATCTTACTCCAATTCTTAGATTGTTGATGCATCTTCCTCCAATTCTTAGATTGATGATGCATCTTCCTCCAATTCTTCGATTGTTGATGCATCTTCCTCCAATTCTTAGATTGTTGATGCATCTTCCTCCAATTCTTAGATTGTTGATGCATCTTCCTCCAATTCTTAGATTGTTGATGCAGCTTCCTCTAATTCTTAGATTGTTGATACATCTTCCTCTAATTCTTAGATTGTTGATACATCTTCCTCTAATTCTTAGATTGTTGAAACATCTTCCTCCAATTCTTAGATTGTTGATTCATCTTCCTGTAATTCTTAGATTCTTGACACATCTTCCTCCAATCCTTGGATTGTTGATCCATCTTCCTCCAATCCTTTGGTTGTTGATACATCTTCCTCCAATCCTTAGATTGTTGATGCATCTTCCTCCAATTCTTAGATTGTTGATGCATCTTCCTCCAATTCTAAGATTGTTGATGCATCTTCCTCCAATTCTTAGATTGTTGATACATCTTCCTCCAATTCTTAGATTGTTGATGCATCTTCCTCCAATTCTTAGATTGTTGATGCATCTTCCTCCAATTCTTAGATTGTTGATGCATCTTCCTCCAATTCTTATATTGTTGATACATCTTCCTCTAATTCTTAGATTGTTGATACATATTCCTCTAATTCTTAGATTGTTGATACATCTTCCTCCAATTCTTAGATTGTTGATACATCTTCCTCCAATTATTAGATTGTTGATACATCTTCCTCCAATTCTTAGACTGTTGATACATCTTCCTCCAATTCTTAGATTGTTGATACATCTTCCTCCAATTCTTAGATTGTTGATGCATCTTCCTCCAATTCTTACATTGTTGATACATCTTCCTCTAATTCTTCGATTGTTGATACATCTTCCTCTAATTCTTAGATTGTTGATACATCTTCCTCCAATTCTTAGATTGTTGATACATCTTCCTCTAATTCTTAGATTGTTGATACATCTTCCTCCAATTCTTAGATTGTTGATACATCTTCCTCCAATTCGTAGATTGTTGATGCATCTTCCTCCAATCCTTAGATTGCTGATACATCTTCCTCCAATTCTTAGATTGTTGATGCATCTTCCTCCAATTCTTAGATTGTTGATGCATCTTCCTCCAATTCTTCGATTGTTGATGCATCTTCCTCCAATACTTAGATTGTTGATGCATCTTCCTCCAATTCTTAGATTGTTGAAACATCTTCTTCTAATTCTTAGATTGTTGATACATCTTCCTCCAATTCTTAGATTGTTGTTACATCTTCCTCCAATTCTTAGATTGTTGATACATCTTCCACCAATTCTTAGATTGTTGATACATCTTCCTCCAATTCTTAGACTGTTGATACATCTTCCTCCAATTCTTAGATTGTTGATACATCTTCCTCCAATTCTTAGATTGTTGATGCATCTTCCTCCAATTCTTAGATTGTTGATGCATCTTCCTCCAATTCTTAGATTGATGATGCATCTTCCTCCAATTCTTCGATTGTTGATGCATCTTCCTCCAATTCTTAGATTGTTGATGCATCTTCCTCCAATTCTTAGAATGTTGATGCATCTTCCTCCAATTCTTAGATTGTTGATGCATCTTCCTCTAATTCTTAGATTGTTGATACATCTTCCTCTAATTCTTAGATTGTTGATACATCTTCCTCTAATTCTTAGATTGTTGAAACATCTTCCTCCAATTCTTAGATTGTTGATTCATCTTCCTGTAATTCTTAGATTATTGACACATCTTCCTCCAATCCTTGGATTGTTGATCCATCTTCCTCCAATCCTTTGGTTGTTGATACATCTTCCTCCAATCCTTAGATTGTTGATACATCTTCCTCCAATTCTTAGATTGTTGATACATCTTCCTCCAGTTCTTCGATTGTTGATACATCTTCCTCCAATTCTAAGATTGTTGATACATCTTCCTCCAATTATTAGATTGTTGATGCATCTTCCTCTAATTCTTAGATTGTTGATACATCTTCCTCCAATCCTTAGATTGTTGATACATCTTCCTCCAATCCTTAGATTGTTGATACATCTTCCTCCAATCCTTCGATTGTTGATACATCTTCCTCCAATTCTTAGATTGTTGATACATCTTCCTCCAATTCTTAGATTGTTGATGCATCTTCCTCCAATTCTTAGATTGTTGATGCATCTTCCTCCAATTCTTATATTGTTGATACATCTTCCTCTAATTCTTAGATTGTTGATACATCTTCCTCCAATTCTTAGATTGTTGATGCATCTTCCTCCAATTCTTAGATTGATGATGCATCTTCCTCCAATTCTTCGATTGTTGATGCATCTTCCTCCAATTCTTAGATTGTTGATGCATCTTCCTCCAATTCTTAGATTGTTGATGCATCTTCCTCCAATTCTTAGATTGTTGATGCATCTTCCTCTAATTCTTAGATTGTTGATACATCTTCCTCTAATTCTTAGATTGTTGATACATCTTCCTCTAATTCTTAGATTGTTGAAACATCTTCCTCCAATTCTTAGATTGTTGATTCATCTTCCTGTAATTCTTAGATTATTGACACATCTTCCTCCAATCCTTGGATTGTTGATCCATCTTCCTCCAATCCTTTGGTTGTTGATACATCTTCCTCCAATCCTTAGATTGTTGATACATCTTCCTCCAATTCTTAGATTGTTGATACATCTTCCTCCAGTTCTTCGATTGTTGATACATCTTCCTCCAATTCTAAGATTGTTGATACATCTTCCTCCAATTATTAGATTGTTGATGCATCTTCCTCTAATTCTTAGATTGTTGATACATCTTCCTCCAATCCTTAGATTGTTGATACATCTTCCTCCAATCCTTAGATTGTTGATACATCTTCCTCCAATCCTTCGATTGTTGATACATCTTCCTCCAATCCTTCGATTGTTGATACATCTTCCTCCAATTCTTAGATTGTTGATGCATCTTCCTCCAATTCTTAGATTGTTGATGCATCTTCCTCCAATTCTTAGATTGTTGATGCATCTTCCTCCAATTCTTATATTGTTGATACATCTTCCTCTAATTCTTAGATTGTTGATACATCTTCCTCTAATTCTTAGATTGTTGATACATCTTCCTCCAATTCTTAGATTGTTGATACATCTTCCTCCAATTCTTAGATTGTTGATACATCTTCCTCCAATTCTTAGACTGTTGATACATCTTCCTCCAATTCTTAGATTGTTGATACATCTTACTCCAATTCTTAGATTGTTGATGCATCTTCCTCCAATTCTTACATTGTTGATACATCTTCGTCTAATTCTTCGATTGTTGATACATCTTCCTCTAATTCTTAGATTGTTGATACATCTTCCTCCAATTCTTTGATTGTTGATGCATCTTCCTCTAATTCTTAGATTGTTGATACATCTTCCTCCAATTCTTAGATTGTTGATACATCTTCCTCCAATTCGTAGATTGTTGATGCATCTTCCTCCAATCCTTAGATTGCTGATACATCTTCCTCCAATTCTTAGATTGTTGATGCATCTTCCTCCAATTCTTAGATTGTTGATGCATCTTCCTCCAATTCTTCGATTGTTGATGCATCTTCCTCCAATTCGTAGATTGTTGATGCATCTTCCTCCAATTCTTAGATTGTTGATGCATCTTCCTCCAATTCTTAGATTGTTGATACATCTTCCTCCAATTCTTAGATTGTTGATGCATCTTCCTCCAATTCTTAGATTGTTGATGCATCTTCCTCCAATTCTTAGATTGTTGATGCATCTTCCTCCAATTCTTATATTGTTGATAACTCTTCCTCTAATTCTTAGATTGTTGATACATCTTCCTCTAATTCTTAGATTGTTGATACATCTTCCTCCAATTCTTAGATTGTTGATACATCTTCCTCCAATTCTTAGATTGTTGATACATCTTCCTCCAATTCTTAGACTGTTGATACATCTTCCTCCAATTCGTAGATTGTTGATACATCTTCCTCCAATTCTTAGATTGTTGATGCATCTTCCTCCAATTCTTACATTGTTGATACATCTTCCTCTAATTCTTCGATTGTTGATACATCTTCCTCTAATTCTTAGATTGTTGATACATCTTCCTCCAATTCTTAGATTGTTGATACATCTTCCTCTAATTCTTAGATTGTTGATACATCTTCCTCCAATTCTTAGATTGTTGATACATCTTCCTCCAATTCGTAGATTGTTGATGCATCTTCCTCCAATCCTTAGATTGCTAATGCATCTTCCTCCAATTCTTACATTGTTGATACATCTTCCTCTAATTCTTCGATTGTTGATACATCTTCCTCTAATTCTTAGATTGTTGATACATCTTCCTCCAATTCTTAGATTGTTGATACATCTTCCTCTAATTCTTAGATTGTTGATACATCTTCCTCCAATTCTTAGATTGTTGATACATCTTCCTCCAATTCGTAGATTGTTGATGCATCTTCCTCCAATCCTTAGATTGCTGATACATCTTCCTCCAATTCTTAGATTGTTGATGCATCTTCCTCCAATTCTTAGATTGTTGATGCATCTTCCTCCAATTCTTCGATTGTTGATGCATCTTCCTCCAATTCTTAGATTGTTGATGCATTTTCCTCCAATTCTTAGATTGTTGATGCATCTTCCTCCAATTCTTAGATTGTTGATGCATCTTCCTCCAATTCTTAGATTGTTGATGCATCTTCCTCTAATTCTTAGATTGTTGATACATCTTCCTCTAATTCTTAGATTGTTGATACATCTTCCTCTAATTCTTAGATTGTTGATACATCTTCCTCCAATTCTTAGACTGTTGATACATCTTCAATTCTTAGATTGTTGATACATCTTCCTCTAATTCTTCGATTGTTGATACATCTTCCTCTAATTCTTAGATTGTTGATACATCTTCCTCCAATTCTTAGATTGTTGATACATCTTCCTCTAATTCTTAGATTGTTGATACATCTTCCTCCAATTCTTAGATTGTTGATACATCTTCCTCCAATTCGTAGATTGTTGATGCATCTTCCTCCAATCCTTAGATTGCTGATACATCTTCCTCCAATTCTTAGATTGTTGATGCATCTTCCTCCAATTCTTCGATTGTTGATGCATCTTCCTCCAATTCTTAGATTGTTGATGCATCTTCCTCCAATTCTAAGATTGTTGACACATCTTCCTCTAATTCTTAGATTGTTGATACATCTTCCTCCAATTCTTAGATTGTTGATACATCTTCCACCAATTCTTAGATTGTTGATACATCTTCCACCAATTCTTAGATTGTTGATACATCTTCCTCCAATTCTTAGATTGTTGATGCATCTTCCTCCAATTCTTGCTTGTTGATGCATCTTCCTCGAATTCTGAGATTGTTGATGCATCTTCCTCCAATTCTTAGATTGTTGATGCATCTTCCTCCAATTCTTAGATTGTTGAAACATCTTCCTCTAATTCTTAGATTGTTGATACATCTTCCTCCAATTCTTAGATTGTTGATACATCTTCCTCCAATTCTAAGATTGTTGATACATCTTCCTCCAATTCTTAGATTGTTGATACATCTTCCTCCAATTCTTAGACTGTTGATACATCTTCCTCCAATTCTTAGACTGTTGATACATCTTCCTCCAATTCTTAGATTGTTGATGCATCTTCCTCCAATTCTTACATTGTTGATACATCTTCCTCTAATTCTTCGATTGTTGATACATCTTCCTCTAATTCTTAGATTGTTGATGCATCTTCCTCCAATTCTTAGATTGTTGATACATCTTCCTCTAATTCTTAGATTGTTGATACATCTTCCTCCAATTCTTAGATTGTTGATACATCTTCCTCCAATTCGTAGATTGTTGATGCATCTTCCTCCAATCCTTAGATTGTTGATTCATCTTCCTCCAATTCTTAGATTGTTGATGCATCTTCCTCCAATTCTTAGATTGATGATGCATCTTCCTCCAATTCTTCGATTGTTGATGCATCTTCCTCCAATTCTTAGATTGTTGATGCATCTTCCTCCAATTCTTAGATTGTTGATGCATCTTCCTCCAATTCTTAGATTGTTGATGCAGCTTCCTCTAATTCTTAGATTGTTGATACATCTTCCTCTAATTCTTCGATTGTTGATACATCTTCCTCTAATTCTTAGATTGTTGAAACATCTTCCTCCAATTCTTAGATTGTTGATTCATCTTCCTGTAATTCTTAGATTCTTGACACATCTTCCTCCAATCCTTGGATTGTTGATCCATCTTCCTCCAATCCTTTGGTTGTTGATACATCTTCCTCCAATCCTTAGATTGTTGATGCATCTTCCTCCAATTCTTAGATTGATGATGCATCTTCCTCCAATTCTTAGATTGTTGATGCATCTTCCTCCAATTCTTAGATTGTTGATACATCTTCCTCCAATTCTTAGATTGTTGATGCATCTTCCTCCAATTCTTAGATTGTTGATGCATCTTCCTCCAATTCTTAGATTGTTGATGCATCTTCCTCCAATTCTTAGATTGTTGATGCATCTTCCTCTAATTCTTAGATTGTTGATACATCTTCCTCTAATTCTTAGATTGTTGATACATCTTCCTCCAATTCTTAGATTGTTGATACATCTTCCTCCAATTCTTAGATTGTTGATACATCTTCCTCCAATTCTTAGACTGTTGATACATCTTCCTCCAATTCTTAGATTGTTGATACATCTTCCTCCAATTCTTAGATTGTTGATGCATCTTCCTCCAATTCTTACATTGTTGATACATCTTCCTCTAATTCTTCGATTGTTGATACATCTTCCTCTAATTCTTAGATTGTTGATACATCTTCCTCCAATTCTTAGATTGTTGATACATCTTCCTCTAATTCTTAGATTGTTGATACATCTTCCTCCAATTCTTAGATTGTTGATACATCTTCCTCCAATTCGTAGATTGTTGATGCATCTTCCTCCAATCCTTAGATTGCTGATACATCTTCCTCCAATTCTTAGATTGTTGATGCATCTTCCTCCAATTCTTAGATTGTTGATGCATCTTCCTCCAATTCTTCGATTGTTGATGCATCTTCCTCCAATACTTAGATTGTTGATGCATCTTCCTCCAATTCTTAGATTGTTGAAACATCTTCTTCTAATTCTTAGATTGTTGATACATCTTCCTCCAATTCTTAGATTGTTGATACATCTTCCTCCAATTCTTAGATTGTTGATACATCTTCCACCAATTCTTAGATTGTTGATACATCTTCCTCCAATTCTTAGACTGTTGATACATCTTCCTCCAATTCTTAGATTGTTGATACATCTTCCTCCAATTCTTAGATTGTTGATGCATCTTCTTCCAATTCTTACATTGTTGATACATCTTCCTCTAATTCTTCGATTGTTGATACATCTTCCTCTAATTCTTAGATTGTTGATACATCTTCCTCCAATTCTTAGATTGTTGATACATCTTCCTCTAATTCTTAGATTGTTGATACATCTTCCTCCAATTCTTAGATTGTTGATACATCTTCCTCCAATTCGTAGATTGTTGATGCATCTTCCTCCAATCCTTAGATTGTTGATACATCTTCCTCCAATTCTTAGATTGTTGATGCATCTTCCTCCAATTCTTAGATTGTTGATACATCTTCCTCCAGTTCTTCGATTGTTGATACATCTTCCTCCAATTCTTAGATTGTTGATACATCTTCCTCCAATTATTAGATTGTTGATGCATCTTCCTCTAATTCTTAGATTGTTGATACATCTTCCTCCAATCCTCAGATTGTTGATACATCTTCCTCCAATCCTTAGATTGTTGATACATCTTCCTCCAATCCTTCGATTGTTGATACATCTTCCTCCAATCCTTAGATTGTTGATACATCTTCCTCCAATTCTTAGATTGTTGATACATCTTCCTCCAATTCTTCGATTGTTGATACATCTTCCTCCAATCCTTAGATTGTTGATACATCTTCCTCCAATTCTTAGATTGTTCATACATCTTCCTGCAATTCTTCGATTGTTGATAGATCTTCCTCCAATTCTTAGTTTGTTGATACATCTTCCTCAATTTCTTAGATTGTTGATACATCTTCCTCCAATTCTTAGATTGTTGATACATCTTCCTCCAATTCTTAGATTGTTGATACATCTTCCTCCAATTATTAGATTGTTGATACATCTTCCTCCAATTCTTAGGTTGTTGATACATCTTCCTCCAATCCTTAGATTGTTGATACATCTTCCTCCAATTCTTAGATTGTTGATACATCTTCCTCCAATTCTTAGATTGTTGATACATCTTCCTCTAATTCTTCGATTGTTGATACATCTTCCTCCAATTCTTAGGTTGTTGATGCATCTTCCTCCAATTTTTAGATTGTGGATACAACTTCCTCTAATTCTTAGATTGTTGATACATCTTCCTCTAATTCTTAGATTGTTGATGCATCTTCCTCCAATTCTTAGATTGTGGATACATCTTCCTCTAATTCTTAGATTGTTGATACATCTTCCTCTAATTCTTAGATTGTTGATACATCTTCCTCCAATTCTTAGATTTTTGATACATCTTCCTCCAATCCTTAGATTGTTGATACATCTTCCTCTAATCCTTAGATTGTTGATACATCTTCCTCCAATTCTTAGATTGTTGATACATCTCCCTCCAATCCTGATTGTTGATACATCTTCCTCTAATCCTTAGATTGTTGATACATCTTCCTCCAATTCTTAGATTGTTGATACATCTTCCTCCAATTCTTAGATTGTTGATACATCTTCTTCCAATTCTTCGATTGTTGATACATCTTCCTCCAATTCATAGATTGTTGATACATCTTCCTCCAATTCATAGATTGTTGATACATCTTCCTCCAATTCTTAGATTGTTGATACATCTTCCTCCAATTCTTACATTTTTGATACATCTTCCTCCAATTCCTAGATTGTTGATACATCTTCCTCCAATCCTTAGATTGTTGATACATCTTCCTCCAATTCTTAGATTGTTGACACATCTTCCAATTCTTCGATTGTTGATACATCTTCCTCCAATTCATAGATTGTTGATGCATCTTCCTCCAATTCTTAGATTGTTGATACATATTCCTCTAATTCTTAGATTGTTGATACATCTTCCTCCAATCCTTAGATTGTTGATACATCTTCCTCCAATTCTTAGATTGTTGATGCATCTTCGTCCAATCCTTAGATTGTTGATGCATCTTCCTCCAATTCTTAGATTGTTGATGCATCTTCCTCCACTTCTTAGATTGTTGATACATCTTCCTCCAATTCTTAGACTGTTGATACATCTTCCTCCAATTCTTAGACTGTTGATACATCTTCCTCCAATTCTTAGATTGTTGATGCATCTTCCTCCAATTCTTACATTGTTGATACATCTTCCTCTAATTCTTCGATTGTTGATACATCTTCCTCTAATTCTTAGATTGTTGATGCATCTTCCTCCAATTCTTAGATTGTTGATACATCTTCCTCTAATTCTTAGATTGTTGATACATCTTCCTCCAATTCTTAGATTGTTGATACATCTTCCTCCAATTCGTAGATTGTTGATGCATCTTCCTCCAATCCTTAGATTGTTGATTCATCTTCCTCCAATTCTTAGATTGTTGATGCATCTTCCTCCAATTCTTAGATTGATGATGCATCTTCCTCCAATTCTTCGATTGTTGATGCATCTTCCTCCAATTCTTAGATTGTTGATGCATCTTCCTCCAATTCTTAGATTGTTGATGCATCTTCCTCCAATTCTTAGATTGTTGATGCAGCTTCCTCTAATTCTTAGATTGTTGATACATCTTCCTCTAATTCTTAGATTGTTGATACATCTTCCTCTAATTCTTAGATTGTTGAAACATCTTCCTCCAATTCTTAGATTGTTGATTCATCTTCCTGTAATTCTTAGATTCTTGACACATCTTCCTCCAATCCTTGGATTGTTGATCCATCTTCCTCCAATCCTTTGGTTGTTGATACATCTTCCTCCAATCCTTAGATTGTTGATGCATCTTCCTCCAATTCTTAGATTGTTGATGCATCTTCCTCCAATTCTAAGATTGTTGATGCATCTTCCTCCAATTCTTAGATTGTTGATACATCTTCCTCCAATTCTTAGATTGTTGATGCATCTTCCTCCAATTCTTAGATTGTTGATGCATCTTCCTCCAATTCTTAGATTGTTGATGCATCTTCCTCCAATTCTTATATTATTGATACATCTTCCTCTAATTCTTAGATTGTTGATACATATTCCTCTAATTCTTAGATTGTTGATACATCTTCCTCCAATTCTTAGATTGTTGATACATCTTCCTCCAATTCTTAGATTGTTGATACATCTTCCTCCAATTCTTAGACTGTTGATACATCTTCCTCCAATTCTTAGATTGTTGATACATCTTCCTCCAATTCTTAGATTGTTGATGCATCTTCCTCCAATTCTTACATTGTTGATACATCTTCCTCTAATTCTTCGATTGTTGATACATCTTCCTCTAATTCTTAGATTGTTGATACATCTTCCTCCAATTCTTAGATTGTTGATACATCTTCCTCTAATTCTTAGATTGTTGATACATCTTCCTCCAATTCTTAGATTGTTGATACATCTTCCTCCAATTCGGAGATTGTTGATGCATCTTCCTCCAATCCTTAGATTGCTGATACATCTTCCTCCAATTCTTAGATTGTTGATGCATCTTCCTCCAATTCTTAGATTGTTGATGCATCTTCCTCCAATTCTTCGATTGTTGATGCATCTTCCTCCAATACTTAGATTGTTGATGCATCTTCCTCCAATTCTTAGATTGTTGAAACATCTTCTTCTAATTCTTAGATTGTTGATACATCTTCCTCCAATTCTTAGATTGTTGTTACATCTTCCTCCAATTCTTAGATTGTTGAAACATCTTCCACCAATTCTTAGATTGTTGATACATCTTCCTCCAATTCTTAGACTGTTGATACATCTTCCTCCAATTCTTAGATTGTTGATACATCTTCCTCCAATTCTTAGATTGTTGATGCATCTTCCTCCAATTCTTACATTGTTGATACATCTTCCTCTAATTCTTCGATTGTTGACACATCTTCCTCTAATTCTTAGATTGTTGATACATCTTCCTCCAATTCTTAGATTGTTGATACATCTTCCTCTAATTCTTAGATTGTTGATACATCTTCCTCCAATTCTTAGATTGTTGATACATCTTCCTCCAATTCGTAGATTGTTGATGCATCTTCCTCCAATCCTTAGATTGTTGATACATCTTCCTCCAATTCTTAGATTGTTGATGCATCTTCCTCCAATTCTTAGATTGATGATGCATCTTCCTCCAATTCTTCGATTGTTGATGCATCTTCCTCCAATTCTTAGATTGTTGATGCATCTTCCTCCAATTCTTAGATTGTTGATGCATCTTCCTCCAATTCTTAGATTGTTGATGCATCTTCCTCTAATTCTTAGATTGTTGATACATCTTCCTCTAATTCTTAGATTGTTGATACATCTTCCTCTAATTCTTAGATTGTTGAAACATCTTCCTCCAATTCTTAGATTGTTGATTCATCTTCCTGTAATTCTTAGATTATTGACACATCTTCCTCCAATCCTTGGATTGTTGATCCATCTTCCTCCAATCCTTTGGTTGTTGATACATCTTCCTCCAATCCTTAGATTGTTGATACATCTTCCTCCAATTCTTAGATTGTTGATACATCTTCCTCCAGTTCTTCGATTGTTGATACATCTTCCTCCAATTCTAAGATTGTTGATACATCTTCCTCCAATTATTAGATTGTTGATGCATCTTCCTCTAATTCTTAGATTGTTGATACATCTTCCTCCAATCCTTAGATTGTTGATACATCTTCCTCCAATCCTTAGATTGTTGATACATCTTCCTCCAATCCTTCGATTGTTGATACATCTTCCTCCAATTCTTAGATTGTTGATACATCTTCCTCCAATTCTTAGATTGTTGATACATCTTCCTCCAATTCTTCGATTGTTGATACATCTTCCTCCAATCCTTAGATTGTTGATACATCTTCCTCCAATTCTTAGATTGTTCATACATCTTCCTGCAATTCTTCGATTGTTGATACATCTTCCTCCAATTCTTAGTTTGTTGATACATCTTCCTCAATTTCTTAGATTGTTGATACATCTTCCTCCAATTCTTAGATTGTTGATACATCTTCCTCCAATTCTTAGATTGTTGATACATCTTCCTCCAATTATTAGATTGTTGATACATCTTCCTCCAATTCTTAGGTTGTTGATACATCTTCCTCCAATCCTTATATTGTTGATACATCTTCCTCCAATTCTTAGATTGTTGATACATCTTCCTCCAATTCTTAGATTGTTGATACATCTTCCTCTAATTCTTCGATTGTTGATACATCTTCCTCTAATTCTTCGATTGTTGACACATCTTCCTCTAATTCTTAGATTGTTGATACATCTTCCTCCAATTCTTAGATTGTTGATACATCTTCCTCCAATTCTTAGATTGTTGATACATCTTCCTCCAATTCTTAGATTGTTGATGCATCTTCCTCCAATTCTTAGATTGTTGATGCATCTTCCTCCAATTCTTAGATTGTTGATGCATCTTCCTCCAATTCTTATATTGTTGATACATCTTCCTCTAATTCTTAGATTGTTGATACATCTTCCTCTAATTCTTAGATTGTTGATACATCTTCCTCCAATTCTTAGATTGTTGATACATCTTCCTCCAATTCTTAGATTGTTGATACATCTTCCTCCAATTCTTAGACTGTTGATACATCTTCCTCCAATTCTTAGATTGTTGATACATCTTCCTCCAATTCTTAGATTGTTGATGCATCTTCCTCCAATTCTTACATTGTTGATACATCTTCCTCTAATTCTTCGATTGTTGATACATCTTCCTCTAATTCTTAGATTGTTGATACATCTTCCTCCAATTCTTAGATTGTTGATACATCTTCCTCTAATTCTTAGATTGTTGATACATCTTCCTCCAATTCTTAGATTGTTGATACATCTTCCTCCAATTCGTAGATTGTTGATGCATCTTCCTCCAATCCTTAGATTGCTGATACATCTTCCTCCAATTCTTAGATTGTTGATGCATCTTCCTCCAATTCTTAGATTGTTGATGCATCTTCCTCCAATTCTTCGATTGTTGATGCATCTTCCTCCAATACTTAGATTGTTGATGCATCTTCCTCCAATTCTTAGATTGTTGAAACATCTTCTTCTAATTCTTAGATTGTTGATACATCTTCCTCCAATTCTTAGATTGTTGATACATCTTCCTCCAATTCTTAGATTGTTGATACATCTTCCACCAATTCTTAGATTGTTGATACATCTTCCTCCAATTCTTAGACTGTTGATACATCTTCCTCCAATTCTTAGATTGTTGATACATCTTCCTCCAATTCTTAGATTGTTGATGCATCTTCCTCCAATTCTTACATTGTTGATACATCTTCCTCTAATTCTTCGATTGTTGATACATCTTCCTCTAATTCTTAGATTGTTGATACATCTTCCTCCAATTCTTAGATTGTTGATACATCTTCCTCTAATTCTTAGATTGTTGATACATCTTCCTCCAATTCTTAGATTGTTGATACATCTTCCTCCAATTCGTAGATTGTTGATGCATCTTCCTCCAATCCTTAGATTGTTGATACATCTTCCTCCAATTCTTAGATTGTTGATGCATCTTCCTCCAATTCTTAGATTGTTGATACATCTTCCTCCAGTTCTTCGATTGTTGATACATCTTCCTCCAATTCTTAGATTGTTGATACATCTTCCTCCAATTATTAGATTGTTGATGCATCTTCCTCTAATTCTTAGATTGTTGATACATCTTCCTCCAATCCTCAGATTGTTGATACATCTTCCTCCAATCCTTAGATTGTTGATACATCTTCCTCCAATCCTTCGATTGTTGATACATCTTCCTCCAATCCTTAGATTGTTGATACATCTTCCTCCAATTCTTAGATTGTTGATACATCTTCCTCCAATTCTTCGATTGTTGATACATCTTCCTCCAATCCTTAGATTGTTGATACATCTTCCTCCAATTCTTAGATTGTTCATACATCTTCCTGCAATTCTTCGATTGTTGATAGATCTTCCTCCAATTCTTAGTTTGTTGATACATCTTCCTCAATTTCTTAGATTGTTGATACATCTTCCTCCAATTCTTAGATTGTTGATACATCTTCCTCCAATTCTTAGATTGTTGATACATCTTCCTCCAATTATTAGATTGTTGATACATCTTCCTCCAATTCTTAGGTTGTTGATACATCTTCCTCCAATCCTTAGATTGTTGATACATCTTCCTCCAATTCTTAGATTGTTGATACATCTTCCTCCAATTCTTAGATTGTTGATACATCTTCCTCTAATTCTTCGATTGTTGATACATCTTCCTCCAATTCTTAGGTTGTTGATGCATCTTCCTCCAATTTTTAGATTGTGGATACAACTTCCTCTAATTCTTAGATTGTTGATACATCTTCCTCTAATTCTTAGATTGTTGATACATCTCCCTCCAATCCTGATTGTTGATACATCTTCCTCTAATCCTTAGATTGTTGATACATCTTCCTCCAATTCTTAGATTGTTGATACATCTTCCTCCAATTCTAAGATTGTTGATACATCTTCTTCCAATTCTTCGATTGTTGATACATCTTCCTCCAATTCATAGATTGTTGATACATATTCCTCCAATTCATAGATTGTTGATACATCTTCCTCCAATTCTTAGATTGTTGATACATCTTCCTCCAATTCTTACATTTTTGATACATCTTCCTCCAATTCTTAGATTGTTGACACATCTTCCAATTCTTCGATTGTTGATACATCTTCCTCCAATTCATAGATTGTTGATGCATCTTCCTCCAATTCTTAGATTGTTGATACATCTTCCTCTAATTCTTAGATTGTTGATACATCTTCCTCCAATCCTTAGATTGTTGATACATCTTCCTCCAATTCTTAGATTGTTGATGCATCTTCGTCCAATCCTTAGATTGTTGATGCATCTTCCTCCAATTCTTAGATTGTTGATGCATCTTCCTCCACTTCTTAGATTGTTGATACATCTTCCTCCAATTCTTAGACTGTTGATACATCTTCCTCCAATTCTTAGACTGTTGATACATCTTCCTCCAATTCTTAGATTGTTGATGCATCTTCCTCCAATTCTTACATTGTTGATACATCTTCCTCTAATTCTTCGATTGTTGATACATCTTCCTCTAATTCTTAGATTGTTGATGCATCTTCCTCCAATTCTTAGATTGTTGATACATCTTCCTCTAATTCTTAGATTGTTGATACATTCTCCTCCAATTCTTAGATTGTTGATACATCTTCCTCCAATTCGTAGATTGTTGATGCATCTTCCTCCAATCCTTAGATTGTTGATTCATCTTCCTCCAATTCTTAGATTGTTGATGCATCTTCCTCCAATTCTTAGATTGATGATGCATCTTCCTCCAATTCTTCGATTGTTGATGCATCTTCCTCCAATTCTTAGATTGTTGATGCATCTTCCTCCAATTCTTAGATTGTTGATGCATCTTCCTCCAATTCTTAGATTGTTGATGCAGCTTCCTCTAATTCTTAGATTGTTGATACATCTTCCTCTAATTCTTAGATTGTTGATACATCTTCCTCTAATTCTTAGATTGTTGAAACATCTTCCTCCAATTCTTAGATTGTTGATTCATCTTCCTGTAATTCTTAGATTCTTGACACATCTTCCTCCAATCCTTGGATTGTTGATCCATCTTCCTCCAATCCTTTGGTTGTTGATACATCTTCCTCCAATCCTTAGATTGTTGATGCATCTTCCTCCAATTCTTAGATTGTTGATGCATCTTCCTCCAATTCTAAGATTGTTGATGCATCTTCCTCCAATTCTTAGATTGTTGATACATCTTCCTCCAATTCTTAGATTGTTGATGCATCTTCCTCCAATTCTTAGATTGTTGATGCATCTTCCTCCAATTCTTAGATTGTTGATGCATCTTCCTCCAATTCTTATATTGTTGATACATCTTCCTCTAATTCTTAGATTGTTGATACATATTCCTCTAATTCTTAGATTGTTGATACATCTTCCTCCAATTCTTAGATTGTTGATGCATCTTCCTCCAATTCTTACATTGTTGATACATCTTCCTCTAATTCTTCGATTGTTGATACATCTTCCTCTAATTCTTAGATTGTTGATACATCTTCCTCCAATTCTTAGATTGTTGATACATCTTCCTCTAATTCTTAGATTGTTGATACATCTTCCTCCAATTCTTAGATTGTTGATACATCTTCCTCCAATTCGTAGATTGTTGATGCATCTTCCTCCAATCCTTAGATTGCTGATAGATCTTCCTCCAATTCTTAGATTGTTGATGCATCTTCCTCCAATTCTTAGATTGTTGATGCATCTTCCTCCAATTCTTCGATTGTTGATGCATCTTCCTCCAATACTTAGATTGTTGATGCATCTTCCTCCAATTCTTAGATTGTTGAAACATCTTCTTCTAATTCTTAGATTGTTGATACATCTTCCTCCAATTCTTAGATTGTTGATACATCTTCCTCCAATTCTTAGATTGTTGATACATCTTCCACCAATTCTTAGATTGTTGATACATCTTCCTCCAATTCTTAGACTGTTGATACATCTTCCTCCAATTCTTAGATTGTTGATACATCTTCCTCCAATTCTTAGATTGTTGATGCATCTTCCTCCAATTCTTACATTGTTGATACATCTTCCTCTAATTCTTCGATTGTTGATACATCTTCCTCTAATTCTTAGATTGTTGATACATCTTCCTCCAATTCTTAGATTGTTGATACATCTTCCTCTAATTCTTAGATTGTTGATACATCTTCCTCCAATTCTTAGATTGTTGATACATCTTCCTCCAATTCGTAGATTGTTGATGCATCTTCCTCCAATCCTTAGATTGTTGATACATCTTCCTCCAATTCTTAGATTGTTGATGCATCTTCCTCCAATTCTTAGATTGATGATGCATCTTCCTCCAATTCTTCGATTGTTGATGCATCTTCCTCCAATTCTTAGATTGTTGATGCATCTTCCTCCAATTCTTAGATTGTTGATGCATCTTCCTCCAATTCTTAGATTGTTGATGCATCTTCCTCTAATTCTTAGATTGTTGATACATCTTCCTCTAATTCTTAGATTGTTGATACATCTTCCTCTAATTCTTAGATTGTTGAAACATCTTCCTCCAATTCTTAGATTGTTGATTCATCTTCCTGTAATTCTTAGATTATTGACACATCTTCCTCCAATCCTTGGATTGTTGATCCATCTTCCTCCAATCCTTTGGTTGTTGATACATCTTCCTCCAATCCTTAGATTGTTGATACATCTTCCTCCAATTCTTAGATTGTTGATACATCTTCCTCCAGTTCTTCGATTGTTGATACATCTTCCTCCAATTCTAAGATTGTTGATACATCTTCCTCCAATTATTAGATTGTTGATGCATCTTCCTCTAATTCTTAGATTGTTGATACATCTTCCTCCAATCCTTAGATTGTTGATACATCTTCCTCCAATCCTTAGATTGTTGATACATCTTCCTCCAATCCTTCGATTGTTGATACATCTTCCTCCAATTCTTAGATTGTTGATACATCTTCCTCCAATTCTTAGATTGTTGATACATCTTCCTCCAATTCTTCGATTGTTGATACATCTTCCTCCAATTCTTAGATTGTTCATACATCTTCCTGCAATTCTTCGATTGTTGATACATCTTCCTCCAATTCTTAGTTTGTTGATACATCTTCCTCAATTTCTTAGATTGTTGATACATCTTCCTCCAATTCTTAGATTGTTGATACATCTTCCTCCAATTCTTAGATTGTTGATACATCTTCCTCCAATTATTAGATTGTTGATACATCTTCCTCCAATTCTTAGGTTGTTGATACATCTTCCTCCAATCCTTAGATTGTTGATACATCTTCCTCCAATTCTTAGATTGTTGATACATCTTCCTCCAATTCTTAGATTGTTGATACATCTTCCTCTAATTCTTCGATTGTTGATACATCTTCCTCCAATTCTTAGGTTGTTGATGCATCTTCCTCCAATTCTTAGATTGTGGATACATCTTCCTCTAATTCTTAGATTGTTGATACATCTTCCTCTAATTCTTAGATTGTTGATGCATCTTCCTCCAATTCTTAGATTGTGGATACATCTTCCTCTAATTCTTAGATTGTTGATACATCTTCCTCTAATTCTTAGATTGTTGATACATCTTCCTCCAATTCTTAGATTTTTGATACATCTTCCTCCAATCCTTAGATTGTTGATACATCTTCCTCTAATCCTTAGATTGTTGATACATCTTCCTCCAATTCTTAGATTGTTGATACATCTCCCTCCAATCCTTAGATTGTTGATACATCTTCCTCTAATCCTTAGATTGTTGATACATCTTCCTCCAATTCTTAGATTGTTGATACATCTTCCTCCAATTCTTAGATTGTTGATACATCTTCTTCCAATTCTTCGATTGTTGATACATCTTCCTCCAATTCATAGATTGTTGATACATCTTCCTCCAATTCTTAGATTGTTGATACATCTTCCTCCAATTCTTACATTTTTGATACATCTTCCTCCAATTCCTAGATTGTTGATACATCTTCCTCCAATCCTTAGATTGTTGATACATCTTCCTCCAATTCTTAGATTGTTGACACATCTTCCAATTCTTCGATTGTTGATACATCTTCCTCCAATTCATAGATTGTTGATGCATCTTCCTCCAATTCTTAGATTGTTGATACATCTTCCTCTATTTCTTAGATTGTTGATACATCTTCCTCCAATCCTTAGATTGTTGATACATCTTCCTCCAATTCTTAGATTGTTGATGCATCTTCCTCCAATCCTTAGATTGTTGATGCATCTTCCTCCAATTCTTAGATTGTTGATGCATCTTCCTCCACTTCTTAGATTGTTGATGCATCTTCCTCCACTTCTTAGATTGTTGATGCATCTTCCTCCAATTCTTAGATTGTTGATGCATCTTCCTCCAATTCTTAGATTGTTGATACATCTTCCTCCAATTCTTAGATTGTTGATGCATCTTCCTCCAATTCTTAGATTGTTGATGCATCTTCCTCCAATTCTTAGATTGTTGATGCATCTTCCTCCAATTCTTATATTGTTGATACATCTTCCTCTAATTCTTAGATTGTTTTTTTTTTTTTTTTTTTTTTTTTTTTTTTTTGTATACAAGATCGAGGCTCGTGAAAGAGCGAACATTAATCACACAGAAAGACAAACAGACACATCAAACAAATAACATCGGGAGCGGTAGACAAGATGGGGAGAGAGGGGGAAGGACACAAACACAACATTTGAGAGCAGGGACCGAGAGACATGGAGACATCGAGAGATCTGTGGGAGGGAGAGGGCTTTGGGGGGGAGGCATGTGAAGGGGGGGAGGCATGTGAAGGGGGGGAGGCATGTGAAGGGGGGGGGGGGGTGGGAGAGGTATAAACATATGGACACTGCCAGGATTTCCAGGAAATAAGTTGGAATTTCAAACAAGGTGGATCTGGGGTGAATTAGTGGGGGTAGAAAAGATCAAGGTTATGGATGGGGGAAGATAAGAGATGGTGGTGAACAGCTGTTTTAAAGACCTGGAGGGAGGAGAGGGATTGAAGGGAGTGTGGGAGTTTGTTCCACAGGCGGGAGAAAAGAGGAATGAAAGAGTGAAGGTGAGCAGAGAGCCGAGATTTCGGCAGTTTAACCATCAGAGGGTTGCTGGCAGATCTTGTGCGACCTGTAGGAATATTTGGGGGACAGAGCACAGAGAGAGCTGGGGGAGCAAGGCCGGAGAGGAGTCGGTAGAAGACAGAAAGACCACCTACCTGCCTGCGGTGAGTGAGTGAAAGGCCCTCAGAGATAGCTTCATCGCGGGAGATTCCAATGATTTTGAAAGCTTTGGATTCAACAGCGTGAAGCCGAGCCAGGTGTGAGGCAGGAGCACCAGCCCATAGGGGAGAACAGTATTCCATTGAGCTGCGGATGAAAGCCTTGTAAGTGGTGAGGAGCTCAGGTGTGCCGAGGAAGGACTTCGCACGACGGAGGATGCCCAGTCGGCGACTGGCTTTGGAGGCCAGCTTGGAAATGTGGTTTTCCCAAGAAAGATCATGGCAGATAGTGAGACCCAAAAGCTTGAGTGACAGAACTTCTTGGAGAGGATTGTTGAGAAAGTAGATGGGAGGGTTGTCCAGTCGATGTTTTCGGAGAGACATAGTAAGAGAGTGAGATTTGGCAGGATTGAAAGACATGTTCCACTTGTTTGACCAGTCTGTGATTTTGTCCAGGTCTTCAGAGAGTGAGGAGGCTGCAGACTGCCGATCTGAGGGAAGAGGAATGGAGCGGCAGAGAGTGGAGTCATCAGCAAAGAGATAGAGAGGATTTTCCAGAGAGTCAGAGAGATCATTGATAAAGACCAGAAAAAGCACAGGGCCCAGCACACTTCCTTGGGGAACTCCAGCCTGAACAGGAAGGGGAGATGAGAGAAATCCATTCAGGGCCACACGTTGACTACGACCAGAGAGGAAGTCCGCAAGCCATGCATGGAGATTTCCATGGATACCATAGGAGGAGAGTTTGGTGAGCAGAGCTGGGTGCCAGACCGTATCAAAGGCCCTTGATATGTCAAGGGAGACAGCTCTGATTTCCTGTTTGGCATTGAGGACCTCCATCCATTGTTGAGACAGCAGAAGCAGCATGTCCAGAGTAGAGTGACCCGGTCTGAAACCAAATTGATGATCAGAGATCAAGCCATTGGAGAAGAGGAAAGATTTCATATCCGAAGCAATGATGGATTCCATGACTTTGCTGATAATTGGGAGCAGGCTGATTGGTCTGTAGTTGCAAGGATCTGTTTTTGCACCTTTTTTGTGTAAAGCGGTAATGTTAGCTGATTTCCAGGATGCTGGCAGATGACCTTGAGCAAAAGATAGGGTGAAAAGAACAGAGAGAGGGTGAGATAGAGCGGCAGAGCAGGATTTTAAGACCCGTGGGCTGATGCCGTCTGGTCCAGTTGCAGAATCAGAGTCGAGGTTTGACAAAAACTCCTCCACCTTGTCAGGAGAGAAGGACACAGAGTCCAGGAGCAGTTGGGTTCGACTGGGAAAGGTGGGAACAGAGAGAGATGGGTTTGGGACTAAGGATTTCGAGGCGAACACAGAGTTGAGGCATTCGGCTTTGTCACGTGCGATGTCAACTGTGTGGCCATTTGAGGTAAGGGAGGGGATGGAGGGGGAACAAACACCAGAAACGGATTTGACCAGACGCCACCAGGATTTGGAGGAAGGAGACAGGTTTGAGAGTTCATTCTTGAGTGAGGAGAGATAGTGCTTCCTGGCACTCCTGAGGGTAGACACACACTTGTTCCGAGCTTGGTGGAAGGAACTGAGATTTCCTTCAGTTGGATTAGCCTTCCAAGAGGCAAAGGCAAGTTGTTTCAGGGCAACTGCCTCACCACAAGATTCAGTGTACCATGGACGGGAGGAAGGGTAAGACAATTGAAGGCGAGATGGGATAAATCTGTGCATGAGAGAGATCAGTTTGCTTTGGAAGAATTCCCAGGAAGAATTGATGTCAGAGGCAGTGGAGATGGGAGACCAATCCAGACGATTGATGGCTGCTTGAAGACCGTCCCAGTCGGCCTGAGTGAAATGCCAGACTCGTCGACGCTGAGGAGGCTCTCTGAGAATGGCCAGAGAGATGTCCACTTTGACAAGCACATGATCAGAAGAACCGATTGGAGCAGAAGAAGAGCAGCAGACATTAGCAGGGAAGTTTGTCATAACCAAGTCTAGAAGAGAAGATACTCCATTGGCTGAGATCCGGGTCGGGAAATTGACAGATTGTGTCAATCCCAGTGAGTCACAGAAGTCCTTTGCTGAGGTGCCATGACTAGTGAGAGAGGAACCCACACCCAACCAGGTGGCATGATGACAGTTGAAGTCACCACATATGAGGAAGAGAGAGTTGGGATGAGTGGATAGAAGTTGGTCCATGTTGTCAGACATTGAAATGTAGATGGAGTCATCACTGTTTGGGGGACGGTACAGAACACATATGAACAAAAGGTGGGAGCGGAGAGGAAGCCGTAACCAGAGGTACTCCTGCGGGTGAGGAGGAAAGAGAGCAGTGCAAGGAGAGTGAGGAAGAGAGTTTTTGACAAAGATAGCCACCCCACCACCAGGCCGAGGCTCAGGTCTATCATACCGGAGGAGGGAGTAACCAGGAAGAGATATTAAGGAATCAGAGACATCTTGAAGGAGGAAAGTCTCTGTTAAGCAGATCAAGTCTGGATTGTCAGAAGCAACCTGTATGGAGAGATCAGTCAGGTTTGAGCGAAGGCCCCGGATGTTTGAGGTCCATACCGTTAATGAAGAGAGAGGGGGAGCATCGGGTACAGGACAGGGGAGGGGAGGAGTAGGGTAAGATGAAGGATGAGAGGGGGAGGTAGGGAGAGCAGTTGATAGTGTTTCAGATGTTGCAGAAGAGTTCCAAGAAAGGGAAGGATGAGGAGGATGAAAGGTTTGCTGGTGAAGGGATGCGGCACAGTGAGGGGTTGTTTGAGGGGGGGCAGAGGAAAGTAGAAGGTTTGGGGGGGTGGAGGTATGAGATAGAAGGGAGACGAAGTGGGGAGGAGGCAGCTTGGAGGAGGAGGGGGGAGGAGAGAGAATTGGAGAGGAATGGTATGGGGGGAGAATTGAATGGGAGGGATTGGGGGGGAGTTTTGAAGGGCAGGAGTGAGGGGGGAGTTTAGGAGGGGAGGGGCAAGGGGGGAGTTTTGGAGGGAAGGGGAAAGGGGGGAGATCAGGAGTGGAGGGGCAAGGGGGGGGATTAGGAGGGGAGGGGCAAAGGGGAAGTTTAGGAGGGGAAGGGCAAGGGGGGAGTTCAGGAGTGGAGGGGCAAGGGGGGAGTTTAAGAGTGGAGGGGCAAGGGGGAAGTTTCGGAGTGTAGGTGCAAGGGGGGGGATTTGGATGGGAGGGGCAAGAGGGGAGTTTAGAAAGTGGATGATTAATGAAAGACGAACATTGATAACAAATTGGGTTTGTTGTGATTTTCAAGTTAGCAATCCGGTTCAGGATGATGGAGGAGGGATGGAATGAATGTGAATTTAGACCATGTAGTGAGGGAGACGTATAAGATATTGAATTTCTTTTTTTTGAAGTGGAATGAGTTGGAGAGGAAATTGAGAAAAGCCTTTTAAATAGGAAGAAAAACAGCGTGTTGTAATATACCACTGAATAAAAAACAGAAGGGGAAAGGTTAAACATATTTTAAAATATTTAAACAGAACTATGAACAATCTTATATGCACAAAAATACCAACGGGGGGAGAGCCGAGAGGGACCACCACGAGTCACGTGAACAGGGCAAACGGTGGATGGCAAGGAGATAATGGGGGTGGGGCGAACAGCACACCTGGACAGAAGATACAGGATGAGACAACAGTACACGTGGAGAAAATAAAATAAATGTTTTTTTTTTTTTTTTTTTTTTTTTGGGGGGGGGGGGGGGAATTAGAACGTTAGACAGTATTATGTTCGGGGTAGAAGGGAAAAAACCAAGAGCCAAGCAAAACACACAAGTTAACAAAACACCGACGGGGGTACAACTACAGTACAAGGCCACACACGAGGAGCAGAACACGATTAATTAAATACGAGTTACAGGAAATTCAAACCAAAACTAACTATAATCAAACAATATCACATGGACGATAAAATAACGAATTGAAATTTGACAATCTATCTGGGGAAATGGGGGAGAAACACGAGGTCGAAGAACGAACGAACGAATAAGAATGAATAAACGAATGAGCACAGAGAAGGTAGTCTTTTTTTTTTGTTTTTTTGAGTTGAGATTTACAAAAGGAAGTAGGCTTTGGGGTGGAAAGACTGCGAAAACAGAGAACGAAAGTTATTGGATCACAAACGACAGGTGCTGAGAGAAAAACAAAGCCTCAAGGTTGTACAGTGTACACTGTACAGGGCCTCGAGACGACACGAATTAACGCGATTTTCAATACAGGTATGAAAGATTTGCACCGAAAAATCTTTGACGGGACAATATACGTACATACACCATAAAAGAAATACAGTTATAACGAAAATACAAATTGGAACAATGACTTAACTTCGATTTCGATGGAGAGCGTGGAGACCTGCGAAAAAACGAACCGTCGCCAGCAAGACCGGAAACGTCTTGTTGATACATCTTCCTCCAATTCTTAGACTGTTGATACATCTTCCTCCAATTCTTAGATTGTTGATACATCTTCCTCCAATTCTTAGATTGTTGATGCATCTTCCTCCAATTCTTAGATTGTTGATACATCTTCCTCCAATTCTTAGATTGTTGATGCATCTTCCTCCAATTCTTAGATTGTTGATGCATCTTCCTCCAATTCTTAGATTGTTGATGCATCTTCCTCCATTTCTTATATTGTTGATACATCTTCCTCCAATTCTTAGATTGTTGATACATCTTCCTCCAATTCTTAGATTGTTGATACATCTTCCTCCAATTCTTAGACTGTTGATACATCTTCCTCCAATTCTTAGATTGTTGATACATCTTCCACCAATTCTTAGATTGTTGATACATCTTCCACCAATTCTGAGATTGTTGATACATCTTCCTCCAATTCTTAGATTGTTGATGCATCTTCCTCCAATTCTTGCTTGTTGATGCATCTTCCTCGAATTCTGAGATTGTTGATGCATCTTCCTCCAATTCTTAGATTGTTGATGCATCTTCCTCCAATTCTTAGATTGTTGAAACATCTTCCTCTAATTCTTAGATTGTTGATACATCTTCCTCCAATTCTTAGATTGTTGATACATCTTCCTCCAATTCTAAGATTGTTGATACATCTTCCTCCAATTCTTAGATTGTTGATACATCTTCCTCCAATTCTTAGACTGTTGATACATCTTCCTCCAATTCTTAGACTGTTGATACATCTTCCTCCAATTCTTAGATTGTTGATGCATCTTCCTCCAATTCTTACATTGTTGATACATCTTCCTCTAATTCTTCGATTGTTGATACATCTTCCTCTAATTCTTAGATTGTTGATGCATCTTCCTCCAATTCTTAGATTGTTGATACATCTTCCTCCAATTCGTAGATTGTTGATGCATCTTCCTCCAATCCTTAGATTGTTGATTCATCTTCCTCCAATTCTTAGATTGTTGATGCATCTTCCTCCAATTCTTAGATTGATGATGCATCTTCCTCCAATTCTTCGATTGTTGATGCATCTTCCTCCAATTCTTAGATTGTTGATGCATCTTCCTCCAATTCTTAGATTGTTGATACATCTTCCTCCAATTCGTAGATTGTTGATGCATCTTCCTCCAATCCTTAGATTGTTGATTCATCTTCCTCCAATTCTTAGATTGTTGATGCATCTTCCTCCAATTCTTAGATTGATGATGCATCTTCCTCCAATTCTTCGATTGTTGATGCATCTTCCTCCAATTCTTAGATTGTTGATGCATCTTCCTCCAATTCTTAGATTGTTGATGCATCTTCCTCCAATTCTTAGATTGTTGATGCATCTTCCTCTAATTCTTAGATTGTTGATACATCTTCCTCTAATTCTTAGATTGTTGATACATCTTCCTCTAATTCTTAGATTGTTGAAACATCTTCCTCCAATTCTTAGATTGTTGATTCATCTTCCTGTAATTCTTAGATTCTTCACACATCTTCCTCCAATCCTTGGATTGTTGATCCATCTTCCTCCAATCCTTTGGTTGTTGATACATCTTCCTCCAATCTTTAGATTGTTGATGCATCTTCCTCCAATTCTTAGATTGTTGATGCATCTTCCTCCAATTCTTAGATTGTTGATGCATCTTCCTCCAATTCTTAGATTGTTGATACATCTTCCTCCAATTCTTAGATTGTTGATGCATCTTCCTCCAATTCTTAGATTGTTGATGCATCTTCCTCCAATTCTTAGATTGTTGATGCATCTTCCTCCAATTCTTATATTGTTGATACATCTTCCTCTAATTCTTAGATTGTTGATACATCTTCCTCTAATTCTTAGATTGTTGATACATCTTCCTCCAATTCTTAGATTGTTGATACATCTTCCTCCAATTCTTAGATTGTTGATACATCTTCCTCCAATTCTTAGACTGTTGATACATCTTCCTCCAGTTCTTAGATTGTTGATACATCTTCCTCCAATTCTTAGATTGTTGATGCATCTTCCTCCAAATCTTACATTGTTGATACATCTTCCTCTAATTCTTCGATTGTTGATACATCTTCCTCTAATTCTTAGATTGTTGATACATCTTCCTCCAATTCTTAGATTGTTGATACATCTTCCTCTAATTCTTAGATTGTTGATACATCTTCCTCCAATTCTTAGATTGTTGATACATCTTCCTCCAATTCGTAGATTGTTGATGCATCTTCCTCCAATCCTTAGATTGCTGATACATCTTCCTCCAATTCTTAGATTGTTGATGCATCTTCCTCCAATTCTTAGATTGTTGATGCATCTTCCTCCAATTCTTCGATTGTTGATGCATCTTCCTCCAATACTTAGATTGTTGATGCATCTTCCTCCAATTCTTAGATTGTTGAAACATCTTCTTCTAATTCTTAGATTGTTGATACATCTTCCTCCAATTCTTAGATTGTTGATACATCTTCCTCCAATTCTTAGATTGTTGATACATCTTCCACCAATTCTTAGATTGTTGATACATCTTCCTCCAATTCTTCGACTGTTGATACATCTTCCTCCAATTCTTAGATTGTTGATACATCTTCCTCCAATTCTTAGATTGTTGATGCATCTTCCTCCAATTCTTACATTGTTGATACATCTTCCTCTAATTCTTAGATTGTTGATACATCTTCCTCCAATTCTTAGATTGTTGATACATCTTCCTCTAATTCTTAGATTGTTGATACATCTTCCTCCAATTCTTAGATTGTTGATACATCTTCCTCCAATTCGTAGATTGTTGATGCATCTTCCTCCAATTCTTAGATTGTTGATGCATCTTCCTCCAATTCTTAGATTGTTGATGCATCTTCCTCCAATTCTTAGATTGTTGATGCATCTTCCTCCAATTCTTAGATTGTTGATGCATCTTCCTCCAATTCTTAGATTGTTGATGCATCTTCCTCCAATTCTTAGATTGTTGATACATCTTCCTCTAATTCTTAGATTGTTGATACATCTTCCTCTAATTCTTAGATTGTTGATACATCTTCCTCTAATTCTTAGATTGTTGATACATCTTCCTCCAATTCTTAGACTGTTGATACATCTTCCTCCAATTCTTAGATTGTTGATGCAACTTCCTCCAATTCTTAGATTGTTGATGCATCTTCCTCCAATTCTTACATTGTTGATACATCTTCCTCTAATTCTTCGATTGTTGATACATCTTCCTCTAATTCTTAGATTGTTGATACATCTTCCTCCAATTCTTAGATTGTTGATACATCTTCCTCCAATTCGTAGATTGTTGATGCATCTTCCTCCAATTCGTAGATTGTTGATGCATCTTCCTCCATTCCTTAGATTGTTGATGCATCTTCCTCCAATTCTTAGATTGTTGATGCATCTTCCTCCACTTCTTAGATTGTTGATGCATCTTCCTCCACTTCTTAGATTGTTGATGCATCTTCCTCCAATTCTTAGATTGTTGATGCATCTTCCTCCAATTCTTAGATTGTTGATGCATCTTCCTCCAATTCTTAGATTGTTGATACATCTTCCTCCAATTCTTAGATTGTTGATGCATCTTCCTCCAATTCTTAGATTGTCGATGCATCTTCCTCCAATTCTTAGATTGTTGATGCATCTTCCTCCAATTCTTATATTGTTGATACATCTTCCTGTAATTCTTAGATTGTTGATACATCTTCCTCTAATTCTTAGATTGTTGATCCATCTTCCTCCAATTCTTAGATTGTTGATACATCTTCCTCCAATTCTTAGATTGTTGATACATCTTCCTCCAATTCTTAGACTGTTGATACATCTTCCTCCAATTCTTAGATTGTTGATACATCTTCCTCCAATTCTTAGATTGTTGATGCATCTTCCTCCAATTCTTACATTGTTGATACATCTTCCTCTAATTCTTCGATTGTTGATACATCTTCCTCTAATTCTTAGATTGTTGATACATCTTCCTCCAATTCTTAGATTGTTGATACATCTTCCTCTAATTCTTAGATTGTTGATACATCTTCCTCCAATTCTTAGATTGTTGATACATCTTCCTCCAATTCGTAGATTGTTGATGCATCTTCCTCCAATCCTTAGATTGCTGATACATCTTCCTCCAATTCTTAGATTGTTGATGCATCTTCCTCCAATTCTTAGATTGTTGATGCATCTTCCTCCAATTCTTCGATTGTTGATGCATCTTCCTCCAATACTTAGATTGTTGATGCATCTTCCTCCAATTCTTAGATTGTTGATACATCTTCCTCCAATTCTTAGATTGTTGATGCATCTTCCTCCAATTCTTGCTTGTTGATGCATCTTCCTCCAATTCTGAGATTGTTGATGCATCTTCCTCCAATTCTTAGATTGTTGATGCATCTTCCTCCAATTCTTCGATTTTTGATGCATCTTCCTCCAATTCTTAGATTGTTGATGCATCTTCCTCCAATTCTTCGATTGTTGAAACATCTTCCTCTAATTCTTAGATTGTTGATACATCTTCCTCCAATTCTTAGATTGTTGATACATCTTCCTCCAATTCTTAGATTGTTGATAAATCTTCCTCCAATTCTTAGATTGTTGATACATCTTCCTCCAATTCTTAGACTGTTGATACATCTTCCTCCAATTCTTAGATTGTTGATACATCTTCCTCCAATTCTTAGATTGTTGATGCATCTTCCTCCAATTCTTACATTGTTGATACATCTTCCTCTAATTCTTCGATTGTTGATACATCTTCCTCTAATTCTTAGATTGTTGATACATCTTCCTCCAATTCTTAGATTGTTGATACATCTTCCTCCAATTCTTAGATTGTTGATACATCTTCCTCCAATTCTTAGATTGTTGATACATCTTCCTCCAATTCGTAGATTGTTGATGCATCTTCCTCCAATCCTTAGATTGTTGATACATCTTCCTCCAATTCTTAGATTGTTGATGCATCTTCCTCCAATTCTTAGATTGATGATGCATCTTCCTCCAATTCTTCGATTGTTGATGCATCTTCCTCCAATTCTTAGATTGTTGATGCATCTTCCTCCAATTCTTAGATTGTTGATGCATCTTCCTCCAATTCTTAGATTGTTGATGCATCTTCCTCTAATTCTTAGATTGTTGATACATCTTCCTCTAATTCTTAGATTGTTGATACATCTTCCTCTAATTCTTAGATTGTTGAAACATCTTCCTCCAATTCTTAGATTGTTGATTCATCTTCCTGTAATTCTGAGATTCTTGACACATCTTCCTCCAATCGTTGGATTGTTGATCCATCTTCCTCCAATCCTTTGGTTGTTGATACATCTTCCTCCAATCCTTAGATTGTTGATACATCTTCCTCCAATTCTTAGATTGTTGATACATCTTCCTCCAATTCTTCGATTGTTGATACATCTTCCTCCAATTCTTAGATTGTTGATACATCTTCCTCCAATTATTAGATTGTTGATGCATCTTCCTCTAATTCTTAGATTGTTGATACATCTTCCTCCAATCCTTTGATTGTTGATACATCTTCCTCCAATCCTTAGATTGTTGATACATCTTCCTCCAATCCTTCGATTGTTGATACATCTTCCTCCAATCCTTAGATTGTTGATACATCTTCCTCCAATTCTTAGATTGTTGATACATCTTCCTCCAATTCTTCGATTGTTGATACATCTTCCCCCAATCCTTAGAATGTTGATACATCTTCCTCCAATTCTTAGATTGTTCATACATCTTCCTCCAATTCTTCGATTGTTGATACATCTTCCTCCAATTCTTAGTTTGTTGATACATCTTCCTCAATTTCTTAGATTGTTGATACATCTTCCTCCAATTCTTAGATTGTTGATACATCTTCCTCCAATTCTTAGATTGTTGATACATCTTCCTCCAATTATTAGATTGTTGATACATCTTCCTCCAATTCTTAGGTTGTTGATACATCTTCCTCCAATCCTTAGATTGTTGATACATCTTCCTCCAATTCTTAGATTGTTGATACATCTTCCTCCAATTCTTAGATTGTTGATACATCTTCCTCTAATTTTTCGATTGTTGATACATCTTCCTCCAATTCTTAGATTGTTGATGCATCTTCCTCCAATTCTTAGATTGTGGATACATCTTCCTCTAATTCTTAGATTGTTGATACATCTTCCTCTAATTCTTAGATTGTTGATACATCTTCCTCCAATTCTTAGATTTTTGATACATCTTCCTCCAATCCTTAGATTGTAGATACATCTTCCTCTAATCCTTAGATTGTTGATACATCTTCCTCCAATTCTTAGATTGTTGATACATCTCCCTCCAATCCTTAGATTGTTGATACATCTTCCTCTAATCCTTAGATTGTTGATACATCTTCCTCCAATTCTTAGATTGTTGATACATCTTCCTCCAATTCTTAGATTGTTGATACATCTTCTTCCAATTCTTCGATTGTTGATAAATCTTCCTCCAATTCATAGATTGTTGATACATCTTCCTCCAATTCTTAGACTGTTGATACATCTTCCTCCAATTCTTAGATTGTTGATACATCTTCCTCCAATTCTTAGATTGTTGATGCATCTTCCTCCAATTCTTACATTGTTGATACATCTTCCTCTAATTCTTCGATTGTTGATACATCTTCCTCTAATTCTTAGATTGTTGATACATCTTCCAATTCTTCGATTGTTGATACATCTTCCTCCAATTCATAGATTGTTGATGCATCTTCCTCCAATTCTTAGATTGTTGATACATCTTCCTCTAATTCTTAGATTGTTGATACATCTTCCTCCAATCCTTAGATTGTTGATACATCTTCCTCCAATTCTTAGATTGTTGATACATCTTCCTCCAATTCTTAGATTGTTGATACATCTTCCTCCAATTCCTAGATTGTTGATACATCTTCCTCCAATCCTTAGATTGTTGATACATCTTCCTCCAATTCTTAGATTGTTCATACATCTTCCTCCAATCCTTAGATTGTTGATACATCTTCCTCCAATCCTTAGATTGTGGATACATCTTCCTCCAATCCTTAGATTGTTGATACATCTTACTCCAATTCTTAGATTGTTGATACATCTTCCTCCAATCCTTAGATTGTTGATACATCTTCCTCCAATCCTTAGATTGTGGATACATCTTCCTCCAATCCTTAGATTGTTGATACATCTTCCTCCAATTCTTAGATTGTTGATACATCTTCCTCTAATTCTTAGATTGTTGATACATCTTCCTCCAATCCTTAGATTGTTGATACATCTTCCTCCAATTCTTAGATTGTTGATACATCTTCCTCCAATTCTTAGATTGTTGATACATCTTCCTCCAATTCCTAGATTGTTGATACATCTTCCTCCAATCCTTAGATTGTTGATACATCTTACTCCAATTCTTAGATTGTTCATACATCTTCCTCCAATCCTTAGATTGTTGATACATCTTCCTCCAATCCTTAGATTGTGGATACATCTTCCTCCAATCCTTAGATTGTTGATACATCTTACTCCAATTCTTAGATTGTTGATACATCTTCCTCCAATCCTTAGATTGTTGATACATCTTCCTCGAATTCTTAGATTGTTCATACATCTTCCTCCAATCCTTAGATTGTTGACACATCTTCCTCCAATCCTTAGATTGTTCATACATCTTCCTCCAGTTCTTAGATTGTTGATACATCTTCCTCTAATTCTTAGATTGTTGATACATCTTCCTCCAATCCTTAGATTGTTGATACATCTTCCTCCAATTCTTAGATTGTTGACACATCTTCCTCCAATCCTTAGATTGTTCATACATCTTCCTCCAGTTCTTAGATTGTGGATACATCTTCCTCCAATCCTTAGATTGTTGATACATCTTCCTCTAATCCTTAGATTGTTGATACATCTTCCTCCAATTCTTAGATTGTTGATACATCTCCCTCCAATCCTTAGATTGTTGATACATCTTCCTCTAATCCTTAGATTGTTGATACATCTTCCTCCAATTCTTAGATTGTTGATACATCTTCCTCCAATTCTTAGATTGTTGATACATCTTCTTCCAATTCTTCGATTGTTGATAAATCTTCCTCCAATTCATAGATTGTTGATACATCTTCCTCCAATTCATAGATTGTTGATACATCTTCCTCCAATTCTTAGATTGTTGATACATCTTCCTCCAATTCTTACGTTTTTGATACATCTTCCTCCAATTCCTAGATTGTTGATACATCTTCCTCCAATCCTTAGATTGTTGATACATCTTCCTCCAATTCTTAGATTGTTGACACATCTTCCAATTCTTCGATTGTTGATACATCTTCCTCCAATTCATAGATTGTTGATGCATCTTCCTCCAATTCTTAGATTGTTGATACATCTTCCTCTAATTCTTAGATTGTTGATACATCTTCCTCCAATCCTTAGATTGTTGATACATCTTCCTCCAATTCTTAGATTGTTGATACATCTTCCTCCAATTCTTAGATTGTTGATACATCTTCCTCCAATTCCTAGATTGTTGATACATCTTCCTCCAATCCTTAGATTGTTGATACATCTTCCTCCAATTCTTAGATTGTTCATACATCTTCCTCCAATCCTTAGATTGTTGATACATCTTCCTCCAATCCTTAGATTGTGGATACATCTTCCTCCAATCCTTAGATTGTTGATACATCTTACTCCAATTCTTAGATTGTTGATACATCTTCCTCCAATCCTTAGATTGTTCATACATCTTCCTCCAATCCTTAGATTGTTGATACATCTTCCTCCAATCCTTAGATTGTGGATACATCTTCCTCCAATCCTTAGATTGTTGATACATCTTACTCCAATTCTTAGATTGTTGATACATCTTCCTCCAATCCTTAGATTGTTCATACATCTTCCTCCAATCCTTAGATTGTTGATACATCTTCCTCCAATCCTTAGATTGTTCATACATCTTCCTCCAGTTCTTAGATTGTGGATACATCTTCCTCCAATCCTTAGATTGTTGATACATCTTCCTCCAATTCTTAGATTGTTGATACATCTTCCTCCAATTCTTAGATTGTTGATACATCTTCCTCCAATTCTTAGATTGTGGATACATCTTCCTCCAATCCTTAAATTGTTGATACATTACTTAGTCGAGCATCAGGCCTAGCCAGCTTTGTAGAAAAAAACTTGGGCCAATAACTACACCTGGACAACTCCACAATAATGTGGGAAAAATCGTGACCTTTAAGGAAGATGAAGAAGATTGTGAACTATGGGAAGGATAGTGCCTGAGCATCCCAGAGTGAGTGTGTGGGTACAAATCCAGGTAAAATGAGCAGTGTTCACGGTTTTGATTTTAACTTTTGGATATAACGCTGGATAATTCCTTTGTCAGTTCTATAATGTCAGTAACACTCACCTGGCTTATTACTAACCTTCAGGGATGGGTAATCTGCCTCTGCCTGGTCTGCGGTCTGGTGTAGAGGTGATTCCAATAAAAACATTCTGGTTGACTGGGAATGCCCTTCATGCAACTTGTAATAAAATGCCTTCTTTGAAAAGGCAAAGCTGCCAAACTTGCCCATAACCGAATCACGTAAGTTACATCCAATCATTGAAGCAATTCAATTAGAAATTTCGTGCGTGCAATTCGTCAGATTTAATCAAAATATTCTGTGCAAGTTCAGTGACAATCATGAATGAGAAATCGAAAAGAGAATACTAAAGCGCGGCGTTACGCGCGCTGCTTGTGAGCAAGGAGGAAGCGGACAAGCGGTAACATATAAACGTCTTTATTGTAAGACTACACTGTAACACTGAAATGTTCCGGGCTGGTCGCCCGGTGTATATCATGAGGCCACGCCTACCCCTCGGGCGTGGCCACCGCCCACTTGGTGCGTGGAATGATGTCACCACGCCAGTGGGCTTTTGTGTCCGCCACACGCGCCCCCCCAGAATTCCCGCGCACCTGGAGGGCCAGTTTGCGGGGCAGACGAATGACCCGGCCGAAGCGCCCCCTGGCGATCGGCGGCGTCCGGGGTGCAGGGATGCCAGGTGGGATGCCCCTGGCTGCCCCTGGGATGGGTGCCGGACCGGGGGGCGGCGTGGCGGCGGGGCTGGGCGGTGCCGGGGGTCCGCCCGCAGGAGGGCGGCCCCGACGTGGGGGTCGGGCCACTGGCGGTGGATGGTCCACATCGAGGTGGGCCGGCTTGAGGCGGTCTACCGAAACACGGTCAGGAGTACCGCCGATGTCCAGGGTGAAGTGCTTCGCCCCGGTCTCCAGCACGCGGAAAGGCCCGTCGTACGGGGGCCGCAGTGGTGTCCGATGGGCATCGTGGCGGACGAAGACGTACTCCGCCGTGCGAAGCTCCGGGGCGACGTGCGTCGGTGGGTGCCCGTGGCATGCCGTTGGCACCGGGGCGAACCTCCGGGCGGTCTCTTGCAGAGCGGAGCGCTGCTGTGCCGCGGACCATGGTGCCGTGGAGTCGGGGAGGAACTCGCCCGGCACCCGCAGCGGTTGCCCGAAGACCAACTCCGCCGCGGATGCGCGCAGGTCCTCCTTGGGCGCCGTCCGGAGGCCCAGCAGGACCCAGGGGAGCCTGTCGACCCAGCCGCCGTCGCGGAGGGTGGCCCGGAGCGCGGCCTTCAATGAGCGGTGAAATCGCTCACACAGGCCGTTAGCCTGGGGGTGGTAGGCCGTGGTTCGGTGCAGCCGGACCCCGAGCCCCTGCGCAACCGCCCCCCAGAGCTCTGAGGTGAACTGGGGGCCGCGGTCGGATGAGATGTCTGAGGGGGCGCCGAACCGGGCGACCCAGGTGGCGATGAAAGCCTGCGCGACATCGGCCGCCGTTGTCGACGCCAAGGGCACGGCCTCCGGCCACCGGGTGGTGCGGTCCACCATGGTGAGGACGTAGGTGAAACCCCGCGAGGGGGGCAGAGGTCCCACCAGGTCCACGTGGACGTGGTCAAACCGGCGTTCCGGCACCGTGAACGGGGCCAACGGGGCCTGGGTGTGCCGGTGCACCTTGGCGCGCTGGCACGCGAGGCACGTCCTGGCCCAGCCGCGGACGGCCTTCCGGAGGCCATGCCAGACGAACTTGTCGGCGATCAGCCTTTGGGAGGCCCTCGCGCCCGGGTGGGACAGGCCGTGGATGGCGTCAAACACCTGGCGCTGCCAGCCCGCGGGCACAATGGGGCGAGGACGCCCGAGGGAGACGTCGCACAAGAGGGCCGTGCCCGCGCCGTCGAACGGCACCTCGGTGACGCGTAGGCCCGTGACGGCGGTCCGCAAGGCCTGGACGTCGGGGTCAGCGGCCTGGTCCGCTGCCATCCGGGCATAGTCGATGCCGAGGTGGACTGCGTGGGCGACGGCCCGGGAAAGGCAATCCGCCACCGGGTTGTCCTTCCCCGCGACGTGCTGGATGTCCGTCGTGTACTCGGACACGGCCGAGAGGTGACGCTGCTGCCGGGCCGACCACGGCTCGGTGACCTTGCCCATCGCGAAGATCAGCGGCTTGTGGTCGACGAAGGCAGTGAACGCCCGGCCCTCGAGCAGATGGCGGAAGTGCCTGACCGCCAAGTGAAGTCCGAGCAACTCGCGGTCGAAGGTACTGTAACGGCGTTCGGGCGGGCGAAGCTGCCGGCTAAAGAACGCCAGCGGTTGCCAAGCTCCACGCACCCATTGCTCGTGCACCGCGCCCACCGCGTAGTCCGAGGCATCGGTGGTGAGGGCGATCGGTGCATCGGGCGCCGGGTGCGCGAGCATGGTGGCGTTAGCCAAGGCGAGCTTCGCGCCCGTGAACGCCGTGTCCATCTGCTCGGTCCAGGTAACGTCGCCTTTGCCCGGCTTACCTCGGAGAGCTTCGTGCAGGGGGCGCAGGAGCTGGGCGATACGGGGCAGGAACCGATGGTAAAAGTTCACCATGCCCAGGAACTCCTGCAGCCCTCTGATCGTGCGGGGGCGCGGAAACCCCTTCACCGCCTCCACCTTGGCCGGCAGGGGGACGGCTCCATGCCTGGTGACACGGTGCCCCAGAAAATCGATTGTGGCGGCGCCGAACCGGCACTTTGCGGGGTTCACAATCAGGCCATGCTGGCCCAGGCGTTCGAAGAGCGTGCGGAGGTGGCGTAGGTGCTCTTCGCGGGACGCGCTGGCGACGAGGATATCGTCCAGGTAGACGTAGACAAAATCCAAGTCGCGCAGGACGCTGTCCATCAGTCGCTGGAACGCCTGAGCCGCATTCTTCAGACCGAAGGGCATGCGCAGGAACTCGAAGAGTCCGAATGGCGTGATGACCGCCGTCTTCGGGACGTCCTCCGGCCTGACGGGGACCTGATGGTAGCCGCGTATGAGGTCCACCTTCGAGAAGAAGGACCTGCCCGCCAAACGGGCGGAAAAGTCCTGAATGTGGGGGACGGGGTAGCGGTCGGGAGTCGTGGCGTCATTGAGACGGCGATAGTCCCCGCACGGTCGCCATCCCCCGCCGGGCTTCGGCACGATGTGCAGCGGCGACGCCCAAGCGCTCTCTGAGCGCCGAACGATGCCGAGTCGCTCCAGGGTAGCGAACGCCGCTTTTGCCACCGCCAGCTTCGTCGGCTCGAGGCGGCGTGCCCGGGCGTAGACCGGTGGCCCGACGGTGGGGATGTGATGGGCCACCCCGTGCTTGACGGCCCCCGCCGAGAAGGTGGGCCGCGTGAGGGCCGGGAAACCGGCGAGGAGGCGGGTGAATGCGTCCGCTGCCGGAAGCGTACAGACCAACGTGGCCGGAACCGAATCGTTCGGCAAGCCGCTTGGCAAGCCGCTCGTTGAGCTGGGCAACGCACAAGCGAGCGAGCTGAACGTCTCGGCCTGGACAAGCCGTCTGCGCTTGACGTCGACCAGGAGCCCATTAGCGCACAGGAAGTCCGCGCCAAGCAGTGCCATGGGCACGTCGGCGGTGACGAACGTCCATCGGAAAACCTGCCCTCCAAACCGCAGAGAGAGGCAGCGTTTTCCGTACGTACGGATGGGCGTCCCGTTTGCGGCAAGCAGCGCGGGGCCCCCACCCGCAGCGTGCTTGTCTGACGTGCCGGCGGGAATGACACTCACCTGCGCTCCCGTGTCGCACAGGTAACGGCGCCCGGAGAAGGTGTCCGTTATGAACAGCAGGCTGCTCGAACGGCCGGCGCTCATCGCCAATATTGAGCGCCGGCCCGGGCGTTTCCCGACCCGTTGAAGGAGCACGGCGGATGACACCGCCGAGCTTCGTGGCCGAACTTGGCGTGGAACCAGCACCAGGTGGTGGAGCTGGAGGAGCGCGGCTGGCTCCGCCAGGCCGGTGGAGTCGACGGGTTTCCCCGCGGTGGCGGTTTTCGCCGTGGCGGTGGGCGGGGCGTGGCGGCGTTCACGAGGTGCGTATCAGCATGCTGCTGAACATCAGCGTGCTGCTGAACATCAGCGTGCTGCTGAACATCAGCGCGCTGCTGAACATCAGCGCGCTGCTGAACATCAGCGCGCTGCTGAACATCAGCGTCGAATGCCGTGACGGCCACGCCGACGCTCGCCCGCGTGTCCGAAACGGCGAAGTACTTGTCCGCCTCGGCCGCCAATGCTCGGGGTTCCGTTAGCCCGGTCCCGGCCAACGCGAGGCGAACCTGCGCTGGAAGTTGGCGACGGAAAAGCGCCCGGAATAGCGAACCGGGGGCTTCGTCGCCCAACAGTGACAGCATATGGTCCATTCGGACCGACGGGCGCGTCTCACCGAGCTCGGGGAGATCCAGGAGGCGGTCGGCCCGTGCGTCGTCCGTGAGGCTGAACGTGGCTAGGAGTAGCCGCTTGAGTGCCTCGTACTTGTGGCCTTTCGGTGGGTGGCGAAGGACGGACACAACTCGAGCGGCCGTGCCGGGCCCGAGGGAGGCGACGACGTGGCAATAGCGCGTGTCATCGCCGGTGAGGTGCCGAAGCTGAAATTGGGCTTCGGCCTGGACGAACCACACTTCGGCCTGAGCCTCCCAAAATTCCGGAAGTTTGACGAAGTCGGCCATGGCGATGGCGTCGCGTGTGGAAGGATCGCTCCGGCAGATCCAACGTCGAGGGTCACCAATAAAGCACGGCGTTACGCGCGCTGCTTGTGAGCAAGGAGGAAGCGGACAAGCGGTAACATATAAACGTCTTTATTGTAAGACTACACTGTAACACTGAAATGTTCCGGGCTGGTCGCCCGGTGTATATCATGAGGCCACGCCTACCCCTCGGGCGTGGCCACCGCCCACTTGGTGCGTGGAATGATGTCACCACGCCAGTGGGCTTTTGTGTCCGCCACAATACAATCAAAACTGGGGCAGACTTTTATCATCACACGAGCATCTTTTACCAGCTTTCCTGTTTTGTTTTCCATCAATGGAGGATTAAACAAAAATTCACAACAGCATCGATTATTGCAATTCGAGCATCAATAATTCGGAGGCTTGAGGCAGCAATTCCAAGGTAACAATGAAAGAGTTTAGAAACTTCCATAATAACCTTATGTTAATGCACAAAAAAACAACTTTTGTTTGATATAAATCATGTGAAAAGAGAAATAAGGTTTTTTGGTTTTTACAATCTTATCAATCTTATCGATAGTCATTTGATAAAGTTTTGATATTTTATTCCTAAAAAGAACTGCAAGTTCTTTCTTGCAGGTATGTTAAACACCTGACATATGCATAGTTTCTTAAAGGTAACACAGCAAAAAAAAAATTATAATTATTGATAATCATATACAGTATATACAGACTTGGCATTTAATATGGAATATTTTTTGTTTCTTGACCTGGGTTTACTTTCTTAACTCAGTATATCAATCTGGTGAGTTTCTTTTACACTTTGGTGATTTATTTGTTAAAACAACCATGTCACTGATTGTCTGTCGCAGCAAGAAGTCAACAACAGGATTATATCACAGGTGGCGTGGCAAAATGTACGGACAGGTGCATTTGATGATTGGCTTCACAGTCGGGTATACAAGGGTTGTTGTGTTCTGTATTAGTGGAAAACAACTGCTGCACATCTCCAAAAGTTATTGCCGCTTCCTCTGGAGATGGTCCATCAACTCGACAATGCTATTTGTCATGGAGTGGTGGCTTTACGAAATTACGGCATGAAACAGCGTGCTATTGCTCGGCAGTATGGCATCACTCAAGGTCAGGTGTCAAAGATCCTGAAACGAAATGCTCAGAGGGGTGTCCCTACTCCAATACCGAGGCCAGGACGTCCCCGCAGAACCACAGGGAGGGATGATCGCCAGCTGCACCGGTTAGTCCACAATGGCCGTACCAAGTCAGCTAATCGGCTTAGGGCTGAGTGGCAGCAACTGACAAATGTGCCTGTATCCAGAAGGCTAGTCAACCAACGACTGGTTCAAGCAGGCTATCGTGCCAGGCGTCCCCTGAAAAAGCCATGCCTGACCAGACAACACCGCCAGCGCCAATTGCAGTGGGCCAGAGAGCACCGTCAATGGCAGCCAGGACACTGGAATCACGTGACCTTCAGTGACGAGTCTAGATTTCTGGTCTATCGTCAAGATGGCCGCGTCCGAGTGCGCAGACAAGTGCATGAAGCCTACAACAAAGATTGTATAGTGCCAAGAGTCCAAGCTGGAGGTGGTATGGTGACCGTTTGGGCTGCTTTTCATGCAGGGGGCAAAACTGACCTGGTTGTTCTGAATGGAAACCTGAACCAGTTCAAGTACAGGGCCATTCTGGAAGAAACATTGCTTCCATTTGCTCGTGCAGCCTTTCGAGGAAACTTTGTCTTCCAAGATGACAATGCACGGCCTCATCGTGATCGCATGATCCAACACTTTCTTGCTGACCATGGTGTAGAGCATATGGAGTGGCCTGCCATGTCCCCGGATATGAATCCGATAGAGAACTTGTGGGCAGAATTAACGCGTCAAATCGACCACTTGGACCAGTAGCCGACCTCTGTGCGTGAATTGCAGCAGGCTATTGTCACTGCATGGCAAGCGATTCCTGTCCAAACCTTGGCAAATCTCATGAACAGCACGCCTCAACGTGTACGTGCTCTCCTGAATGCTCGTGGGGGTTACACGAAGTACTGAACTGTAATTTTACTGTCCGTAATCCCAGTCGTAATTTAACTTTTGTTTTTGTTAAAAAAATTTTTGGCTAATGTGTAAAATAAAGAGATACTTCTGGAAAACGTACAGAAGTTTAACACAGTTCTTTCCATGAAATGAGTTCGATATCAGCTTACATCACTTTCAAGGATCAATTTATTTGCTTCGAAATGTCAAATGTGGTTTTTGTTTCTTTTAAAGGTCACATTAACAAAATGTAGAATAATTTCAACATAATTCCAATGAACTTTTGTTTCTAAGACATCTTGAAAAGTAAGTTCACCCCCACAAAAAAAATATTCCATATTAAATGCCAAGTCTGTATATATATATATATATATATATATATATATATATATATATATATATATTGTTGTGGGAATTTCTTCTTGGGGGAAACTTTATATATACACAAAGAATTAAGTTAAGCACCCCTACACAAAGAATTAAGTTAAGCACCCCCTAATATATATTCTTTGTGTATATGTATACATTGGCAAATTGCGAAGATGGTCCCTCCAATAGCCAATCTGGATGAATTGGAACGTGCATTACATCGGGAATGGAACAACCTGCCACAGCAACGCATACGACGGCTTACAGGGTCTATGAGACGTAGGGTTGAGTCAGTGATCCGATCACGTGGGTCCTGCACACGTTATTGACGCAAAGATCGCTAGAGGTCTTCTCAGAACAATGACTGTACGTTAGAAAACATAAACGTCATCCACACTGTCCGTGATGGACCTATAGCTCCATACTTAAATTGAGGTGAAAATATGCCTAAAATTCCCAAAAAATTTCACCTTAAATTATTCAGAATAAAATATTGAAAACGGCATGATTGTTATGTTTTTATGTGACCATAATATCACTTCTCCAGAAAATATAGCAATATCATGGGTATATTACACTGTTTTGACGACAACAAACTTGTAATGTGCGAGGTTGTAAAAAAACGGGGGGGGTGCTTAACTTAATTCTTTGTGTATAGTATAGCGATAGATATTTCTCTTGCAACCTTTACCGTATCAGGATAAGCCTGAGTTAAAATGACTGTATCGATTTAAGCGTTGTTATTTGTATAAAAGATTGCTGTAAACTTTCCCCACATGTGTGTGTCTAAAACCACTTTCCTTTCACACCACGTTCAGGTTTTATCCCATGGTAATCTGTCCTAAATGTTATTTTAAGGGGTGGGGGGGGGGGGGGGGGTTGGGAGCTTGGCGGTGAAAGATACACGTGGCTCCTGCGGTTTCTTTGGGGGCATGGGACACATCTGCTTGCAGCTTTCCACCACGGCCCCAACGCAAGCCATGCCCACTTTATCCCTGTGCCAGCTCATGCTCATGGCATGAAATGTGTTTCCTGCATGGGGTGTGTGTATCTCCACAGGGAACATGTTGCATTCTATTGGGTGCAGCCTTTGGTATTTCAGTTTTGTCGTTCTTCTGGTTGTATTTTCTGTGGTGTGCATGAGGCCTTTGAGAATTATAAAGATAAGGATTCGTTCCTTGGAGCATATGGGTTTATTGTAAATAATCTTATTGCTTCCTGGTATTCCTTCACCCCCTACCCCCCCCCCCCCCCTCTTTACCTTTTACATTGCTTGGTCTGACAATATAAAATTGCTTGGTCTGATTGATTTGAATGTTTGGATCCGAATCTCGATCTTCACCAAAATTAAATCGATTCTTCCTTCCTTGTCACACATACGAACCTGTCCACCAAGTTCCGGCCAAATCCGTCCATAACTTTTTAAGATATCCTGCTATATGTCGGTTTTAGCCCTATCACTCAATGGTGAAGAATGGTGTTGGGTCCCTGGTGTTGGGCTAGTCCAGATCCCTGGTGTTGGGCTAGTGGCTAGGGTGCCGGCTTAGGATACCTAGGATCCTGGGTTCGAATCGCAGTCGATCGCTGAATTAACGCCAGGGGGGTTGACTCAGTCTGTCATCCTTCCGAGGTCAGCTAATTGAGTACCAGTTCACTGGTAATTCCCTGTTTGTCGTTAAAGGCGGCAAAAAAGGGTTGGCGTCAGGAAGGGCATCCGGCCGTAAAACATTGCTTCAAAAAGGGGACCGAAAAACAACAACAACCACGGTTCCCGAAAAAGGCCAACCCCCGCTTTGCGGGGAAAAATGGCCTCTAAAGGTGTTTTTTTTTTTTTTTTTACTCAATGGTGAAGAATCACTTAAAATACACCAGCTGGATCCGAATCCGGATCTTCACCAAAATCTAATCATTTCGTCCTTTTCACATACACTACCTACACCTGTGCCAAATTTTGATCGAAACTGTCCATAACTTTTTGAGACATCTTGTTCACAAACAAATGGACAAACAGACAGACAGGGGTGAAAACATAACCTCCATCTACCCTTGGTGGCGGAGGTAATAAAGTAGAACTGAGAAGGAGATTACAGGGAGTATAAGAGGAGGTTGAAGGACGTGTTGGGGCAGAGAGGTGCGAAGTGCGTGCATCCCCACAGGTGCAGAACGTGTTGGAAGAGCCGGAGGAGAGGCACGATCACTGGGTGGAGGCTGCAATTGGCACAAACATGTATGGGCACACACAGAGCAATGGTGTTAATGTCGAGCAGGGATTCCAACTAACAGAGGCCTACCCGGGGACACTTCCCAAGGTTGTGTACTTGTCTGTGTAGGCCTACGTACATGCATGCGTGCAGTGCGGGAATGATTCCTCAGGAGAGTTGCCTGAACCAGTACCCAGTGCCATGGCATGTGTTTGCCAGGTTAAAGTTGAACGGCTGTTATGTGAAACGTGCATTTCAGTGACTGGAAGACTGAAGGCCGCACGACCCGTGTACGCTGGCTCAGGTTCGGGATGAGATTGAGGATTTGCCCATCTTCACACACGAGGCTGTGGCATGGATTGGCTCTCCGGAAAATAAATTGTCAGTCGGCTTCAATGTTGGTCACATGTTTTTGCCTTGATGGTATCAACAACAAAATAATTATGACACACAAGTTTTTCAATGTGGAACTTTTGGCTAGGCCTCCACAATGCATGATGGGTATTTTAAACAAATGTTTGATTTGCATAAACCACATAACATCAGTGATGTCAGAAGTTATTGACCAATCAATGAAGGAAAAACCAAACCAGCAGGCCTTACTTTGTTTGCTTCTTCTTCGTTCGTGTGCAGCACAAGGTTGTGGGGTAGCTTCATTGGCTGAGGGCACGACTGATGCAGCGCCCTCTGTAGGATGGAGCAGGAATTTGTAATTTGTTCATGGTGCCGGTGATAGCTCACCTACTCTTGACAAAGTACACCGTGGGATATCTAAAGTCCACCAATGACCACTGGCAGACAGGACACCCGTTTAACATCCACCAGAGGGACGGCACACACATTCATGATTCACCTGACCTGTGAAACTCTGGGATGACAGGTAGTTTATAGCTGGGTTGGGATTCAAACCCAGCCTAGACAGCTTCGGGACGAGCATGAGTAACTATAGGCCTACCTGTCAGCCCTTAATTTGATAACCGCCAGAGTAAATAAGGTAAAGCGAAGTTGCAGGTGTGAACATGCCTTTTAAGAAGGGTTCATGCCTGAAGCGTCGTTTCACCTTCTTTCCAAGGCCGGTTTGTAGATCTCTCTTAACATTTGGTGGAGAAACTTCATTTTCCTCATTTGTCCACCAAGTCTAATCACTACAAAGACGAGTTTTTGCAAAATTCCGGGGTTACCGTTTATCATTGGCAGGGGTGAGGAAACGAGCCTAGATTTGGCATTTCAAAGATGAGTTTGCTACCTCTGAGATATCCTGAACACCTGATTGTCCAATCATCTGGATGGATGTCTCCACTTTGCCAAACAGAGAAAAACCTCACACATGTGACTCATGAACACACTTTCCTCCAAACTTGCCCAGGTACTACAAATACACTGCAAGGTGCCATGGAAAATCTAATTAGGAACTCATCATGATCAATTTTCAAAACTTAAAGGAGGGGTGGGTGGACTACAGTACGTAAGCTTTCCGATTGGGCCTTCTTATATTCCGATCACGCACAATAAAACATTTCTGTGCAGTGTGAGCTAATTATGCAGTTGTGAACAGCCTGATTTACAGTGTCATAACAAGCTACCGTTTTGCCTGGTATATTTGGGTGGAAAACAAGTTAGCATCACAACAATGCATATTGTTAGGCCCACAAAAGATAGGCCTATTGCCCTTGTCCCTGTTTCATTTTCTAACCACAATTTGCCTCTTTCGGTAATTGTTTTTTTGTATGCGGAGTCAAGGCTCGTGGAAGAGCTAGTATACTGAATGGGTCAGGACGTAACAGGACAAAAGGTACAGCAGAGAGGGGGCGAGGGGGAAGGGGAGGAAACACCAACAGCAGAATTGAAGGACAAGATAGAGGAGACTTGAACAACCATTGGGTTTGGGGATAAATGAGGGGCAGGAGAGGATGCATGTAGCAGACAAGATGGATACAGAAATAAACTCTCAGGAGGGAAACTAAATATATGGAAGAAGGTGCATGGGCTTGGGGGGCGGGGGGAGGTTAAAGGGGAAGTGGTGACGAGGGTAGAAAAGATCATGGTTTAGGATTGGAGACGATCTGAGATGGGTGTGAAAAGCTGTATTGAAGACCTGAAGGGTAGGATGAGATTGAAGAGAACATGGAAGTTTGTTCCACAGGTGGGGAAAAAGAGGAACCAATGAGTGGAGGTGAGCAGTGATCCTGGATTTAGATAGTTGTGCCAGAGGGAGGTTGATGGTGGACCAGGTGTTCCCTGCAGAAACCTGGAGGGTAGGGGGGGGGGGGGGCAAAGCTTGGAAAGAGCAGAGCGTGCAATACCAGAAAGGAATCAGTAGAAGACAGAGCCCACTGACCTGTCTGCGATGGCGAAATGGTAGACCCATACTATAGAATCAGCTTAATCGAGAGAGATTCAAATGATCTTGAAGGCCTTGATGATCACGGCATTAAGATGTGAGTCAGGGGAGCCAGCCCAGAGGGGAGAGCAGTACTCCATTAAGCTGTGAGTCAGGGGAGCCAGCCCAGTGGGGAGAGCAGTACTCCATCAAGCTGAGGATGAAGAACTTGTCGGTGGATAGGACTTTGTATGAAGGAGGATATCAAGTCGGCAACTGGCGTTGGAGGCCTTTTGAAATGTGGTTTGCCCAAGAAAGATAGTTGATATGAGAGATCATTATGAGAGATCAGTAGATATGGCTGCTTGTAGTCCCTGCCAATGTGCTTGAGTGAAATCCCAGACTCACCGGCGTTGAGGCAGCTCTCTTAGAATAGCCAGAGAGATGTTAATTTTCACAAGCACATGAACAGATGAACCAATTGGGGCAAAGGACGAGCAGGAGACATTTTCAGGGAAGTTTGTGATCACCAAGTCCAGAGTTAGGATTTGCCGTTGTGATACATCCGGGTTGGAAAATTTACAGATCCAGTCAGTCCCGTGGAGTCACAGAAGTCCTTTGCTGAGGTGCCATTGCTGGTGAGAGAGGTACCAACACCCAGCCAAGTTGCATGGTGACAATTGAAAACACCACGTATGAGGAAAAGAGAGTTGAATTCTTTTTTTTTTGTATACAGAGTCGAGGCTCCTGTAAGAGCTAAGACATGAAACACGAAAACATGCATGGACACACAAAACATACAACAAAGGGAGCGGTAGACAAGAGGGGGAGAGAACGGAAAGCACACAAGCACAACACACAGTAGAGAACAGTTGGGATGAGTGGTTAAAGGTTTGTCCATGCTGTGTGAGAGAGATATACAGTCACGTGAAAAGGTAAGTACACCCCATGTAAAGTTTTGACTTTTTCAACGTATTTCAACATACAGCTGTTTGATCTTCATTTAAACAATATTGATAGATAAAGGTGATATAATATAACAAATATCATGAAACATTTACATTTTGTAGTCCATTGAATAATTTAAATAAACATTAATCTCGATCTCGATCTCGCGAGATCTCGGAGACGGTGGGAGGGATTTTCGAAGCTAAGTCTGTTCACAATTGTATTTTGTCGAAACTGTATTTATCTTTCGGTGTGTGAAGTTATTGTGTGCAACTTTGGTTGTTTCTCGGTGTTTATCCTTCATAAATTGATCGTCTGTTTGCCGTGTCGCGAGCAAGGCCTTTGCCGCGTCGCGAACGATTTGAAATCGAAGTTAAGTGATTGTTCCCATTTGTATTTTCGTTAAAACTGTATTTATTTATGGTGTTGTACGTATATTGTGTCCCGACGAAGATTTTTCGGTGCAAATCTTTCATACCTGTATTGAAAATCGTGTTAATTCGTGTCGTGTCTTGAGGCCTTGTACAGTGTACACTGTACAACCTTGAGGCTTTGTTTTTCTCTCAGCGGTCCGTCGTTTGTGATCCAATAACTTTCGTTCTCTGTATTCCCAGTCTTTTAACCCATAGCCTACTTCCTTGTGTAAATCTCAACTCAAAAAAAAAAAAAAAAAAAAAACATTTCCTTCTCTGTTCTCATTCGTTTATTCATTCTTATTCGTTCGTTCGTTCTTCGACCACGTGTTTCTCCCCCATTTCCCCAGATAGTTTTCACTGTTATTAACCTTCAATGTTTACACTTTCCCCTCAAGTTATGTATTCCGTCATATTTTATAACACCTTTTTCTTCTTTTTCTTTTAAAGGCTGCTTTCGACTTGCTCACCAAATCGATTCATCCCCAAAAAAATATTCATCTCCTATAGTGCCTTTTTTCTACATTCCCTAAACTCTCCTGCACTCCATCCTCCATCCAGCATCCTTAAACGTATTTTTAACTCGAAGGTCACAAGAAACTCATTTTGCAATAAATGTTCGTTTCCCATAAATCGTACACTTTCTAAAATCCAATCTCACCCCTCCCCTCCAAATCTTCCCCATAACCCCTCCCCTCCAAATCTTCCCCATCACCCCTCCCCTCCAAATCTTCCCCATCACCCCTCCCCTCCAAATCTTCCCCATCACCCATCCCTTTCAAATCTCCCCCCTTGCCCCCTCCCTCCTAAACTACCCCCTCACCCCTCCCCGCCAAGACGCCCCCTCGCCCCTCCCCTCCTAGACTCCTCCCTCACCCCTCCCCTTCAAATCTCACCACCCTCATTGCTTCTCAATTTCCCCCCTCTCACTCCCCCTCCTCAAAGCGTCCTCCCCGCTTCTTCCCCCTTCCAACTCTCACCTCCATCTCCCCCAACCTTCTGCCTCGCTCTTCCCCCTCCTCAAATAACACCTCATTGTGCCTCACCCAATCACCATCAAACCTTTTGTCCGCCCCATCCTTCCCTTTCTCCGAGCTATTCTGAAATCTCTGACACACCTTCAACAGCTCTCCCTACCTCTTCCACCTCTTCCACATCTTACCCTACCCCTCCTCCCCCCTGTTCTGTATCTGATGCTCCCCCTTCCTCTTCATTAACGGTATGGACCTCAAACATCCGGGGCCTTCGTTCAAACTTAACTGATCTCTCCATACAGGTTGCTTCTGTCAAACCAGACGTGATCTGCTTAACAGAAACTTTCCTCCTTTATGATGTCTCTGATTCCTTAGTATCTCTCCCGGGCCACTCCCTCCTCCGGTATGATAGACCTAAGCCTCGTCCTGGAGGTGGGGTTGCTATCTTTATCAAAAACTCTCTTCCTCACTCGCCCTGCACTGCACTCTCTCCACCTCACCCCCAGGAATACCTCTGGCTACGGCTTCCCCTTCGCTCCCACCTCTTGTTCATATGTGTGTTGTACCGTCCACCAAACAGTGATGACTCCATCTACATCTCGCTGTCTGATAATATGGACCAACTTCTATCTACTCATCCCAACTCTCTCTTCCTCATATGTGGTGATTTCAACTGTCATCATGCCAGTTGGCTGGGTGTGGGTACCTCTCTCACCAGCCATGGCTCCTCAGCAAAGGACTTCTGCGACTCACTGGGACTGACACAATCTGTCAATTTCCCGACCCGGATCTCAGTCAACGGAACATCTTCTCTTCTGGACTTGGTTATGACTAACTTCCCTGAAAATGTCTGCTGCTCTTCTTCTGCTCCAATCGGATCATCTGATCATGTCCTTGTTAAAGTGGACATCTCTCTGACCATCCTCAGGGAGCCTGCTCAGCGTCGACGAGTCTGGCATTTCACTCAGGCCAACTGGCACGGTCTTCAAGCAGCCATCAATCATCTGGACTGGTCTCCCATCTCTACCACCTCTGACATCAACTCATCCTGGGAATTCTTCCAAAGTAAATTGCTCTCTCTCATGCACAGATTTATCCCATCTCGTCTTCAGTTGTCATACCCTTCCCTCCCGTCCATGGTACACGGAATCTTGTGGTGAGGCTGTTGCCCAGAAACAACTTGCCTTTGTCTCCTGCAAAGCAAATCCAACGGAAGGAAATCTCATTTCCTTTCACAAAGCCCGAAACAAGTGTGTGTCCACCCTCAGGAGAGCCAGGAAACAATATCTCTCCGTTCTCAAGACCGAACTCTCTTATCTGTCTCCCTCTTCCAAATCCTGGTGGCGTCTGGTCAAATCCGTTTCTGGTGTTTGTTCCCCCTCCATCCCCTCCCTTACCTCAAACGGCTACACAGCTGACTCTGCACGTGAAAAAGCTGAATGCCTCAACTCTGTGTTTGCCTCTAAATCTTGTGTCCCAAACCCATCCCTCTCTGAACCCACCATACCCAGTCGTACCCTGCTGCTCCTGGACTCCGTGTCCTTTCCTCCTGACAAGGTGGAAGAGTTTCTGTCAACCCTCGACTCTGATTCTGCAACTGGACCCGACGGCATCAGCCCACGGGTCCTAAAATCCTGCTCTGCCGCTCTATCTCACCCTCTCTCTGTTCTCTTCACCCTCTCTTTTGCTCAAGGTCAACTGCCATCTGCTTGGAAATCAGCCAACATCACCGCTATGCACAAAAAAGGTGCAAAAACAGATCCTAGCAACTACAGACCAATCAGCCTTCTCCCAATTATCAGCAAAGTCATGGAATCCATCATTGCTTCGGATATTAAATCTTTCCTCTTCTCCAATGGCTTGATCTCTGATCATCAATTTGGTTTCAGACCAGGTCACTCTACTCTGGACATGCTGCTTCTGCTGTCTCAACAATGGATGGAGGTCCTCAATGCCAAACAGGAAATTAGTGCTGTCTCCCTCGACATATCACGTGCCTTCGACACGGTCTGGCACCCCGCTCTGCTCACCAAACTCTCCTCCTTTGGTATCCATGGAAATCTCCACGCATGGCTGGCGGACTTCCTCTCTAGTCGTCGTCAGCGTGTGGCCCTGAATGGGTTTCTCTCATCTCCTCTTCCTGTTCAGGCTGGAGTTCCCCATGGCAGTGTTCTGGGCCCCATGCTTTTTCTGGTCTTCATCAATGATCTCTCTGACTCTCTTGAAAATCCTCTCTATCTCTTTGCTGATGACTCCACTCTCTGCCGCTCCATTCCTCTTCCCTCAGATCGGCAGTCTGCAGCCTCCTCACTCTCTGAAGACTTGGACAAAATCACAGACTGGTCAAACAAGTGGAACATGTCTTTCAATCCTGACAAATCTCACACTCTTACTATGTCTCTCCGAAAAGATCGACTGGACAACCCTCCCATCTACTTTCTCAACAATCCTCTCCAAGAAGTTCTGTCGCTCAAGCCTTTGGGTCTCACTATCTGCCATGATCTTTCTTGGGAAAACCACATTTCCAAGCTGGCCTCCAAAGCCAGTCGCCGACTGGGCATCCTCCGTCGTGCGAAGTCCTTCCTCGGCACACCTGAGCTCCTCACCACATACAAGGCTTTCATCCGCAGCTCAATGGAATACTGTTCTCCCGTATGGGCCGGTGCTCCTGCCTCACATCTAGCTCGGCTTCACGCTGTTGAAACCAAAGCTTTCAGAATTATTGGAATCTCCCGCGATGAAGCTATCTCTGAGGGCCTTTCACTCACTCACCGCAGGCAGGTAAGGTAGGTGGTCTTTCTGTCTTCTACCGACTCCTCTCCGGCCTTGCACCCCCAGCTCTCTCTGTGCTCTGTCCCCCAAATATTCCTACAGGTCGCACAAGATCTGCCAGCAACCCTCTGATGGTTAAACTGCCGAAATCTCGGCTCTCTGCTCACCTTCACTCTTTCATTCCTCTTTTCTCCCGCCTCTGGAACAAACTCCCTCACTCCCTTCAATCCCACTCCTCCCTCCAGGTCTTTAAAACAGCTGTTCACCACCATCTCTTATCTTCCCCCATCCAAAACCTTGATCTTTTCTACCCCCGCTAATTCACCCCAGATCCACCTTGTTTGAAATTCCAACTTCTTTCCTGGAAGTCCTGGCAGTGTCCATATGTTTTATACCTCTCCCACCGCCCCCTTCCCATGCCCCCCCCCCCCCCAAAGCCCTCGCCCTCTCTCAGATCTCTCGATGTCTCCATGTCTCTCGGTCCCTGCTCTCAAATGTTGTGTTTGTGTCCTTCCCCCTCTCTCCCCATCTTGTCTACCGCTCCCGATGTTATATGTTTTATGTGTCGGTTTGTCTTTTTGTGTGATTAATGTTCGCTCTTTCACGAGCCTCGATCTTGTATACAAAAAAAAAAAAAAAAAAAAAAAAAAATGCAAATTTCGCATGTGGAAAAAGTAAGTACACCCTTGGCTCTAATAGGTGGTATTGCCCCCTTTGGCAGAAACAACTTCAAGTAGGCGTTTCTTATAACTGTCTACCAGTCTCTGACATCGACTGGGAGAAATTTTTGCCCACTCCTCCATGCAGAATTCTTATAGCTGTGCGATGTTTGAGGGGTTTCTTGCATGCACAGCTCGTTTCAAATCCCCCCACAACATGTCGATGGGATTTAGATCCGGGCTTTGACTTGGCCATTCCAGAACCCTCCATTTCTTTCTTTTCAGCCATTCCTTGGTGGATTTACTTGTATGTTTAGGGTCATTGTCATGTTGCAAGGTCCACCTTCGGTTGAGCTTCAACTTTCCGACAGATGGCCTCACATTAGCCTCAAGCACCCTCTGGTACAATGAAGAATTCATAGTGGATTCTATGATGGTGAGCTGCCAGGACCCTGATGCAGCAAAGCTGCCCCAAACCATAATATTTCCACCACCATGCTTCACAGTTGGTATCAGGTTCTTGTGGTCAAATGCTGTCTTTGGTTTTCGCCAAACATGTCTTCTGGTACTGTGACCAAATAGCTCTACCTTTGACTCATCTGTACAGAGCACATTGTTCCAGAAGTGCTGGTCTTTGCCTCGGTGTTCATTGGCAAACTTTAGTCTTGCCCTGATGTTCTTTCTGGACAGCAAAGGTTTCCTCCTGGCACACCTCCCATGCAGATCAAATTTGTGCAGCCTCTTTCTAATGGTAGACTCGTGCACTTTGACATCAACAGTGGCAAGAGCTACCTGTAGGTCCCGTGATGACATTCTGGGGTTCTTAGAGACTTCTTTCAGCATCTTGCGGTCTGCTCTCGGGCTGAACTTGCTGGGGCGGCCTGGCCTGAACAAATTGGCAGTTGTTTGGAATCTTCTCCACTTGTAGATGATCTTCCGGACAGTCGAATGATTGATTTCAAATTGTTTGGAGATCTTTTTAAATCCCTTCCCAGACTCGTAGGCATCTATAACCTTTTTTCTGAAGGCCTCAGAGAGCTCTTTTGATCTAGGCATGGTGACGCCGCACACTTCAACCACAAAGAGCAAACCAAACTAAATGTCTGAGGTTTAAATAAGACAGGTTCCTCCAAGATCCTCTCTAACGATGTTCTAATCATTTGCACCTGAGCTGGTGCACCTGATTCTAATTTTAGGTATTTGAAGTAGTGATAAATGTCGGGGTGTACTTACTTTTTCCACATGCGAAATTTGCATTTATGTTTATTTAAATTATACAATGGACTACAAAATGTAAATGTTTCATGATATTTGTTATATTATATCACCTTTATCTATCAATATTGTTGAAATGAAGATCAAATAGCTGTATGTTGAAATATGTTGAAAAAGTCAAAACTTTACATGGGGTGTACTTACCTTTTCACGTGACTGTAGATGGCTTTGTCACCATTAGGATGACGGTACAACACACAGCTAGAAGTGGAGGGGAAGAAGTGGATGGGAAGAGGATGTGGAGGGGAAGTCGCAGCCTAAGGTACTCTAAGGGAGTTGGGAGGTGTAAGAGCAGTACACTGAGAGTGTGAAATGGAGTTTGTGATGTGCAGTGCACATCTGACTCCAGGTCGAGGTTCAGGTCGACCAAACCAGGGTTTGTTGATGAAAATACAGCAATGATAATTAAATGATAAAGCTCAACTTCATTACAACCTGTGTCAGACAAAATTCTACAACGGTAGCTAAACTTTGAGCTGACTAGTCTGGGTTTGATTCCAGACTCGATTATACACTGTCTGATTGGTGCTTTGCAGACGGGGCGTTGCATCACGAAGTTCACTGCCCCTCAGACGGACATTAAGCCCGAAGGTGTCCCATCTGCCAGTACTAACTGGTAGTTGTTAAAGATCCCACGGTCCCGGCCAATTTCCAAATTACTCCCCTAACCTGTAGGGAGCCCTCCATATGCGGTGTGCAACTGACCTTAAACATGTCGAATGGTGGACACCTGTGAGTCAAACTTCTAATCGACCTCGATTCCATCCTGTATGTGAACAAATAAACGGTCCGAGTCAGGAAATCAAGAAAATAACTTTCAAATATGCAAATTAAGAAAAATACTTTAACAAATGCATGCCATTGGCCATCCTACTCCAATGTGCCCCCTTTCTCCAGGGGATATTTATGTCTTGTTTCCGGTTGCAATCGACACCACACGGTCCATTTTTTTGTCTTCAGTGATGGATGTATATTGATGAACTTTGTTTTGCAAGACCAAGCATGAGAAATATGTCTGCTCGGACATCTGCACATTGTTGCTTACTATTGTGAAAGTCGTTAAATGAGGAAATCGATCAAAAACCCAAACGTGCTGGTAATGCGCAGTTTTGCTTTTGTAGAACAAGTGACCAAACACATGGACAGTTTGATCATTTGCCAAAGTTGCACGAAATGACGTCATCAAGAACTAAGGAGGCAAATCATTTGGAATCAGCCGGTCCATTAGTCGTTGAGCATCATGAAAGCATAACTCTGAATCCTTCCTGATACGGATCCTATCAGCGTAACTACATTCCTGGAACATCTTGCACGTTTCCGTGACTTGGCACATCGTCAGGTCACATGCGAGCGTCTCCACATTTTTCCCCCTTTGCATTCCACGGCCGCATTGTTCCTCCCAACAATAGGCACGAGGTCAGTCACGTGACTTGTGACTTTCCCATCACGTGGGAAGATCAAAGGGAAGATGAAATTGGGTGCAGTCGCTGCTCTTTTGTCATGTGACGTTTCCCGTGGGACTGTGACCCATCTGCGGATTCCACACGAGCTAAAGCGCACTAGTACTCCGCAGCTTTCATCATCAGTAGTTCTTTTGCTTGCTGATTAACATATTTGCTTTCTTAATTTGGAGTCGTGGATCTTCTCTGTCACGAAGCACATAATTACTGGGCCGTTTGGGGATTAAAGTGCAAGTTAAACAAAGGCCTCATGCATGGAATTCCTTTAGACTATAAAACGACTCGGAACGAGATCAAAAGGAGCGTAGAGAAGCTCTTGTTTGTTCTCGAGGAATCTTTTCTGGTTTTTATTAATTACTCCTCAATGTTGAACATCTCCACAGATCAGTCTCGGGGATACTGTAGGTGTCCATGGAGGCAGTTGGAAAAACGTTATTTGAATATTTTGCAGCTGATGTCCTTGTATACAGCACGATACAATCAATGCCTTTTGGATAAAGAGAGTTGGTGTTCTTACATTTTGTTTGACAGGACAGTCGTTGGGTTTGTGTGACCTTTCAGGTTGTAGGAAGGTCGCACCTGGAGGATGGAGGGACGGTGTTTTTGGTGAGTAAGGGGGTTGTGGGTTGAACCTGTACGAACAGGGGAAGACGGACATGTGGGGTTTTTTCCATTTCAGGCTTTGAGCATCTTACACTTCGCAGCGCATTTCATGTTTTGGGAGAGATATTAGCAATTTGCTGCTCGGCCGGATGAATCGCAGCACATAATGACGAGCAACGAAATGTGCATCAATCAAACAGTCAAAAAGAGTACGTGGCATGTCGGTAAAACATACCTACAACCAACGCCGTTCAACCTGAGCAATTTGGTTTCAAATTTATGATTCCAGCTTTGTTTATGATTCACATTTCTTCCACATTAGGATAGAGATCCGTGTGAGTGCACACTTGTTAAAGGATTCCGTGGCGCATATTACCTGTTATTATGCATCTTGGGTGCATTTTCTCTTTCGATAACACATCGTGAAGGCCTACTCTGCAAAAAGAATACATTTTGCCTTTTACTCCACTGTTCCAGTACAAGGCATCCCCTCTAAAAAAAAGAAAAAAAAGAACCGACTTTAGAGGTCATTTTCCCCTGCAGAGCTGGAGTTGGCCTTTTTCTGGCACCGTGGTCCCCTTTTTGAAGCAATGTTTTATGGCCGGATGCCCTTCCTGCCGTCAACCCTGTTAGTTGCCTCTTGCGACACGCAGGGAATTACCAGTGAGCTGGTACTCAATTTGCTAAAAAAAAGAACCGACTTTAGACGCCATTTTTCTCCAGAGTGGGGGTTTGCCTTTTTTGGGGCACCTGGGTCCCCTTTTTGAAGCAATGTTTTACGGCCGGATGCCCTTCCTGCTGCCAACCCTGTTAGTTGCCTCTTGTGAAACACAGAGAATTACCAGTGAGCTGGTACTCAATTTGCTCAAAAAAATAAAAAGAACCGACTTGAGACCATTTTGCCCCGCAGAGCGGGGATTTGCCTTTCTTTGGGCACCATGGTCCCCTTTTTGAAGCAATGTTTTATGGCCGGATGCCCTTCCTGCCGCCAAACCTGTCAGTCACCTCTTACGAAACACAGGGAATTACCAGTGAGCTGGTACTCAATTTGCTAAAAAAAAAAGAACCGACTTTTGAGGCCATTTTTCCCCACTGAGCGGGGGTTTGCCTTTCTTTGGGCACCATGGTCCCCTTTTTGAAGCAATGTTTTATGGCCGGATGCCCTTCCTGCCGCCAACCCTGTTAGTCGCCTTTTGCGACACGCAGGGAATTACCAGTGACCTGGTACTCAATTTGCTCAAAAAAGAAAAAAGCAAAACCACCTTTAGAGGCCATTTTCCCCTGCAGAGCAGGTGTTGCCTTGCTTTGGGCACCGTGGTCCCCTTTTTGAAGCAATGTTTTACGGCCGGATGCCCTTCCTGCTGCCAACCCTGTTAGTAGCCTTTTGCGAAACGCAGGGAACTACCAGTGAGCTGGTACTCAATTTGCTAAAAAAAGAAAAAAAAGAACCGACTTTCGAGGCCATTTTTCCCCACTGAGCGGGGGTTGGCCTTTTTTGGGGGCACCATGGTCCCATTTTTGAAGCAATGTTTTACGGCCGGATGCCCTTCCTGCTGCCAACCCTGTTAGTAGCCTTTTGCGAAACACAGGGAATTACCAGTGAGCTGGTACTCAATTTGCAAAAAAAAAAAAAAGAACCGACTTTCGAGGCCATTTTTCCCCACTGAGCGGGGGTTGGCCTTTTTTGGGGGCACCATGGTCCCATTTTTGAAGCAATGTTTTATGGCCGGATGCCATTCCTGCTGCCAACCCTTTTAGTCGCATCTTTCGAAACACAGGGAATTACCAGTGAGCTGGTACTGAATTTGCTCAATGATCAGGCTGAGTCAACCCTACCTGGTGTTAAATTCAACAACTGACCGGGATTCCAAATCAGGACCCGAGGATCCCAAGCCCTCCACCTTAACCGCTAAGCCAACACCAGGCACAAGGCAAGGCATCACGTGGACGTTTTGGAACGATTAAATGCGATGTCAAAAAGTATACGACGAGAAATCTGAAAGCAATATTTTCCCAAGACGTTTTTATGAAACGTCTGTGAATTGATCAGGCCGAGTGTTTTGAAGGACGGCCACGCAGTACAAATCCCATTACCCCGAGTGAGAAAGCCAGGGTGGGGTGCGCATGCGCACATCGTGTCTGTGGGCCGTGGTCCGTGGACATGCGGAACTCTTTCACTCTCTCTCGATGAATCCGAGTCGAGGGTTCCATCTTACATTAAGCACTCCGTGCGGAATCGGACACGCCATGTGTTCACCGAAGCAATCTCATTACCCTAGTAAGTTATATTTATGCCACTGGCTTCTCATGAATAAATATACTTATTAACCACCGAGTGAAAAACGAATATGTGAGTAGTAACAAAAAACAGGTAAGCATGAGCATTATGCACAGCGGATTGGCTTTCACATATATAATCTGAACACCTGCTGCGATGCATTCCGGGGATAGCTAAGACTACAGTATGATAACTTATACATTAATTAAATTCTTATATGAAATCAGTGGAAAGATTTGCATACCGTGTGACTCCTGACAAACCGCCATAGAATGAAAAGGTACTGCACCAGATTCTGATTGCTTACATTGTGATTGGATAAAAACTAACCAATAATAACGCTCGGTTATACGAACACAAAGCCTGTAAAAGTACCTGAAGCAATACTATTGGCAGCAGGAGTCGTTCTCTAGTTAAGGCTGTTAAGGTTTGTTGATTTATTTCACTGGGGTTGGAATATTCTGTGAGGTTTTCAGTTGTCCTAAAAACTAATGGGGTTTTCGGTTGTATTTGTAGGGGGATAAATGATAAATTAAAAGACATATAGCGTTGACATTGTACAGGAATTTAGTGAATCCTCATCTGGGGCATGATGCATGAGTTTGAATGACCATGTGCCGCCCCCTTGGGGTTGAGGCGCATGTGTATTGTTATTGGGACAGCCTTGTTGACGTTGTGCCTTGGCCATGGGGTCAAGGTGCACGTCCGAGGCTGTTCAAATGTTTGACTTTTTACCTTTTTTCATTGTAAAAAAGGCAGGCCTTCGAGCGGGCCCAAAACGCCCATATTTTGTTCCGAGGCCATGAGATGGCTCACTTTATGGTTCAATCCCATAACACCCATCCGATCCGACAAATACACGGAAGTGCAGGTTTTATACCACTAGTGGGCCCGTCGGTCCATTGGATCAGATTTTCATTCGTCTTCACGGCCTTGTAGCATACCTGTCTGCTGTAGTGCTTGAGCATTAGGTTACCTTTCACCAAACACAGATGTGCTTGGGCCAGGGCAGGGTTGGGGGGGCGGGGGGGGGGGTGGGGTTATACATTCGTTATTATTATTGCCAAATTATACAAATATTATTATTGTTGCTAATATTATTCGTATTAATTAATATATGCATTATTACAATGTCATCTTTGTTTTTGTTATTACCCTCGCCAGGGGAGAGGGTATTGCATTTGAGTCCGTTTGTTTGTCTGTGTGTCTGTTTGTCTGTTTGTTTGTCTGTTTGTCTGTCTGTTTGTCTGCACAGAATAAATATGATTTTCTCTGCAACCGTCGGTCCGATCGACAGGAAATTTTCACCATAGGTGCAACTCCACCTGGATAATGTTTTAATGATAAATATGACGTCATATGTCACGTGGTTCGGCCGCCATCTTGGAAAAACCGAAAAACTTTGCACCTCTCTATCTCCAAAAGCGCTAAATAGAAAAAAAAATGAGACATGGCTCATTGTAAAGAACTCTCAATGGGAAATAAAATATGTTAATGATGATGTCATAGGTGCCTCCATTATGACATCATAATTCGACAAGTACAAAAACTTCATCTGATCAAGATGAAATTTCTTGAGCATAATCTAGGAATAAATTAGTTAAAAAATAATAATGATGACGTCATCGGTCACGTGGTTCGGCCGCCATATTTGTTTTAACACAAAAGCCTTAAAAACCACTGAAAATACATCCTGGTGAGGGTTTGCAATCTCTGATTGCTCCTTTTCTTGTTTATTTTGTAATTAGAATGCCATGCCAAGGAAGAACCTATTAAACTGCTCCATACACATTAACATGGCGTGCGTTTAAAACATGTGAATTCTTCCGGATTATTTGTAGTTAATTAACAACTCAGCAGATCTTGACGATCATTTTGGTGTATCACATTCCACACCAGGAAGCCCCAGTATTAATTCATATATTCTTTGTTACAATGTTGTCATTCTTTTTGTTATTTATTTTCCGCATTATTTGTAGTTATGGAATTAGCTGAATCAACTCATGAGATCATAACGACCATTTTGGTGTATCACATTCCACATCAGAAAACTCCAGTAGAACTACACAATAAACATGACCACACACACACACACACACACACACACACACACACACACACACACACACACACACACACACTCACACACCTCATCCATTTACAGTAGATTACGAGCGGGGCTTGCTTTCGCACTGCAAGCAACTACTCAGGTTTATACCTCCATGCAGACATAATAAATATAAGCTTTATACAGATTTGATATTTTCATCTAGTGACATTTTACAATGGTTTCTGTGATTTTTCCTGGGATATTGGCTTCAAGTTGCATCAGCATGTGAAATTTCAGATTATACCCACCTCAAGAATATCAAACATTTATATCAGTGAGGCAGTGAGTGGTTAGAAAGAGCTTGTTTTACATTAAAATATATATATATAAAAAAATTGTTATGTTGGTGGGGGGTAGTGATGACTTTAGACCAGGTAGATTTGTATAGGTAGCCTGCTCCCATTGTCATGTAGAAACCACCATGTAATAAGTACTTGTTAGCCCGGATGTCGGATTAAGTGTATATTTGTCCCCGTCACGAGGGGGCGAGGCATGTTAACTAGCTTAGGGAATAAGGGTAAATTATCCCTTGTACGTCATTCCCTTGGTGATTTATCCTTTGTCCCTTTTGGCACTGCACCATAGACACTAGTTAGAATTGCCATTAAACTACACTAAATAACAACAAAAACCAACCGGAAGCCAGGTATCAAGCACTAGGGCTGACAAACCCGTCTGGCAGACACACGTAGCTCAGGCAGGATGAGAGACATGCCCAGAAGGGCGGTGATTGGGCGGAAGTTGACCAACAGGAAGGCCGGGGTTAGAATCAACTCGCTGATTGGTAGAGGGAAGGGCGAGTAGGAAGCATCACGCTGATTGGCAAGGCACAACCGACGCCGTCAGAAGGCAGACTGCGTGCTGATTGGTGGGGAGCTGGGCCTGTGGTGTTGGCCTGCAGAGATTGGAAGAAAAGGGCCGATGACATCAGAGTGGGATGTTAAAATAAATCTCTAACCGGCATTTTCCCTCTTGAGCTCTTGCCTCTCTCTCTCTTGCCTTCTTCTCCTTCTCGCTCTTGTGCCTGCTCTTGTTCTGGACCTCGCGAACGATTGTGCATGTATGATGGGCTCCAGGAAGAGATAGGACCGACCATGTTCAGAGACGCCATTAGGAGACGTGCAGAGACAGTAGGAAGAGCTGCAGCCCGGGAACTGTGGTTCTCCGTGCAGACGAGCGCGGCTTG
>NC_136268.1:156696186-156763686 GCF_964187855.1 Myxine glutinosa
TGGAGGAACCTGTCTTATTTAAACCTAAGAAATTTACTTTGGTTTGCTCTTTGTTGTTGAAGTGTGCAGCGTCACCATGCCTAGATCAAAAGAGCTCTCTGAGGCCTTCAGAAAGAAGGTTATAAATGCCTACGAGTCTGGGAAGGGATTTAAAAAGATCTCCAAACAATTTGAAATCAATCATTCGACTGTCCGGAAGATCATCTACAAGTGGAGAAGATTCCAAACAACTGCCAACTTGTTCAGGCCAGGCTGCCCCAGCAAGTTCAGCCCGAGAGCAGACCGCAAGATGCTGAAAGAAGTCTCTAAGAACCCCAGAATGTCATCACGGGACCTACAGGTAGCTCTTGCCACCATTGATGTCAAAGTGCACGAGTCTACCATTAGAAAGAGGCTGCACAAATTTGATCTATATGGGAGGTGTGCCAGGAGGAAACCTTTGCTGTCCAGAAAGAACATCAGGGCAAGACTAAAGTTTGGCAATGAACACCTAGGCAAAGACCAGCACTTCTGGAACAATGTGCTCTGGACAGATGAGTCAAAGGTAGAGATATTTGGCCACAGTACCAGAAGACATGTTTGGCGAAAACCAAAGACAGCGTTTGACCACAAGAACCTGATACCAACTATAAAGCATGGTGGTGGAAATATTATGGTTTGGGGCAGCTTTGCTGCATCAGGGCCTGGGCAGCTCACCAGCATAGAATCCACTTTGAATTCTTCATTGTACCAGAGGGTGCTTGAGGATAATGTGAGGCCATCTGTCAGAAAGTTGAAGCTCAACCGAAGGTCGACCTTGCAACATGACAATGACCCTAAACATACCAGTAAATCCACCAAGGAATGGCTGAAAAGAAAGAAATGGAGGGTTCTGGAAGGCCAAGTCAAAGCCCGGATCTAAATCCCATTAAGATGTTGTGGGGAGATTTGAAACGAGCTGTGCATGCAAGAAACCCCTCAAACATCGCACAGCTGAAAGAATTCTGCATGGAGGAGTGGGCAAAAATTTATCCCAGTCGATGTCAGAGACTGGTAGACAGTTATAAGAAACGCCTACTTGAGGTTGTTTCTACCAAAGGGGGCAATACCACCTATTAGAGCCAAGGGTGTACTTACTTTTTCCACATGCGAAATTTGCATTTATGTTTATTTAAATTATACAATGGACTACAAAATGTAAATGTTTCATGATATTTGTTATATTATATCACCTTTATCTCTCAATATTGTTGAAATGAAGATCAAATAGCTGTATGTTGAAATATGTTGAAAAAGTCAAAACTTTACATGGGGTGTACTTACTTTTTCACGTGACTGTATATAAAATATAAATGTATATATTAATGGTTGTAGATGTTGGGGAGTGGGGGGAGTCTCCTTTGGCATTCTCTGGGGGGAAGGGCTTTGTTCAAACTTTTTTTGTAGTCAGTACCTGCCCCCCAACTTAGCCATGCTTTGGAGGTGGCATGATGCCTTTTTTGGATCATTTTGTTAAAGCTCAACGGGATGTGCTGGACACCCTGGTGGGTGCTTAATTCCAGATGACATTCTCTCTCTCGGAAGGGATGGTAGTCATGGGGCACCGTTTCTTCCCCAGTTCGGAAGTGTGGGACTTGTGTGAAAATTTCGTTGCTTGGCTGAGATTTGTATTTTTGAAGGGGTTTGTTAAATGAAAAAATGTTTGTTTGTGAGTTACATCATCGCGTTGTTGTCTTTTTCCAAAGCGTAAAACGTATATGGACAAGTGTATTGTCGTGTCCTCCCTCTTCCCCCATCCCCGGCATATCTACTGCCCTTCTCATGTTTTCCCTGCCCTCCCCCATACCTGAAGAAATAAAATGGTGGCTTAAGGCCTTAAGGCCGCAAGGTGACAGCAGAGGCTGATAAATATGGCATGCCATCACCTTGGTCAAGCTTTTTCTTCTTTTTTTATTATTATGATGAGCACCCAGTTATTTATCTTCAAAGGGGGTATTTAAATATATCAAAATACCCAGTTTTCATTCATGCACTTCCTTCGAGTTCCCTTTGTATGATTGCAATGTTTTGGGCTGCTCGGTTTCATGGTTTTGGAGTTATGGAAGAGACACACACAGACAATGTCCTGAAATTGTGTTACTGTGTCCTGAAAACAAACTCAAAATAGAAATGATAGCAAGGAAGATTTAAAAAAACGAGGATGAAGCCAACAATGGAAGAAAAGAAAACCACATGTCTGAGAGTTATCCGAAAAAATTTATACCGAGAAGGAGGGAACCCAAAGCAGAAGGGGTCAATTTCCCCTGAAAAAGATAACCAACAAGACGTGTGGAAAGGAATTAATGACTATGGAAAATAACATAACAAGGAGGCAGAATGGATCCCAAAATTGGAAAAGAAAAAGCACCAGCTACGATAAATGCCAACCAATGATAAATTGATGAAGAAAATAAGAAAACAATTTTTTGGTATACTTTGTCGAGGCTCGTTTGAGAGCTAGCACACAGAATATATAATAAAGGGAGCAGGAGATAAGAGGGGAAGCGAGAGGGGTGGAGCAGGGTACAGAGGATAAACAAGATGGATACTACAAGGGCTTTCAGGAAAGAAAACAGGGAATTTCAAGGAGGTGAGTTTAGGGTGGATTATTGGGGACAGAAAAGATCATGGTTTTGAATGGGGGAAGACATGAGATGGTTGTGATCAGCTGTTTTGAAGACCTGGAGAGAAGAATGGAATTGAAGAGATTGTGGGAGTTTGTTCCAGAGATGGCAAAAAAGAGACATGAAAGAGTGAAGGTGAGCACAGAGTCTTGATTTTGGCAGTTTCACCAGAAGGGTTTTGCTGACAAACCTTGAGTGCCCTGCAGAAATATTAGGACAGAGTCCTAATAACAGAGTCCTAAATTTGGTGCAAGAGAGGAGTCGGTAGAAGACAGAAAGACAGAAATTAGAGTCGAGGTTTGACAACAACCTCCAACTTCTCCACCTTGTTGGGAGAGAAGGACACAGTCCAGAAGCAGCTGGGTACGACTGGGTAAGGTGGGTACAGACAGCGATGGGTTTGGAACACAAGATTTTGAGGCAAACAGAGTTGAGGCATTCGGCATTGTCACGGGTGGTATCATCTGTGTAGCCGTTTGAGGTAAGGGAGGGGATGGAGGGGGAACAAACACCAGAAACAGCTTGAGAGTGGAGAGATATAGTTTCCTTGCTCTCGTGAGGGTAGACACACACTTGTTCTGAGCTTTTTGGAAGGAACTGAGATTGCCTTCAGTTGGATTAGCCTTCCATGAGGTGAAGACAAGTTGTTTCAGGGCAACTGCCTCACCACAAGATTCCGTGTGCCATGGATGGGAGGAAGGGTATGACAACTGAAGACGAGATGGGATAAATCTATGCATGAGAGAGAGCAATTTACTTTGGAAGAATTCCCAGGATGAGTTGATATCAGAGGCAGTAGAAATGGGAGACCAGTCCAGATGATTGATGGCTGCTTGAAGACCGTGCCAGTTGGCCGAGTGAAATGCCAGACTCGTCGACGCTGAGGAGGCTCTCTGAGAATGGCCAGAGAGATGTCCACTTTAACAAGGAAATGATCAGATGAACTGATTGGAGCAGAAGAAGAACAGAAGACATTTGCAGGGAAGTTAGTCATAACCGAGTCTAGAAGAGAAGATGCTCTGTTGACTGAGATCCGGGTCGGGAAATTGACAGCTTGTGTCAGTCCCAATGAGTCGCAGAAGTCCTTTGCTGAGGAGCCATGGCTGGTGAGAGAGGAACCCACACCCAGCCAGCTGGCATGGTGACAATTAAAGTCGCCACATATGAGGAAGAGAGAGTTGGGATGAGGGATAGAAGTTGGTCCATGTTGTCAGCAAGGGAGGTGTCGATGGAGTCATCACGGTGTGGTGGATGGTACAATACTTATATAAACAAAAGGTGGGAGCGGAGGGTGAAGCCGTAGCCAGAGGTACTCCTGTGGGTGTGGTGGAATGAGGGCAGTGCAGGGAGAGTGAGGAAGGGAGTTTTTGATAAAGAAAGCAACTCAAAAGAGGTATGCTCTCTATCGAGTGCCGTTCTATTTGTATCTGAAGTCTCCTGATTACCAATTGTCTTTCACCAAAATCACTGTACAACTTTGAATTCCGATGAAACCCACCTCCAATTCTTACCAAATAAATCTTTCAATTCTGGTATATATTCATACCGTTGAAAAGGAAATTGTCTCCTCTTTCCAATTCTGCCGCACAGTTATGGATTCCTGACATATATCGTTGGACACCATTGGTCAGACATTGGCTTGGAATGCTAAGAACATGCCTGGGCCTGGTCCAAAGTTTGCGGCCCTTTTTGACCCATTTTGCAATGGAATTTCAAGTGTGGAACTGCACAACAAACTGCAAACTGCAAACTGCAAACTGCAAATGTATTCAGCATCTATCTATAATTCCAGTAATCTCTGTGTGTGTGTGTGTGTGTGTGTGTATGTGTGTATGTCTGTGTGTTTGTCTGTGACCGCTGTTTCTCGACAACCACGGGTCCGATATACTTGAAACTTGCCAGGTATATTGCTGGGGACCCGAAGATGTGCCTTTTCAAGGTTTCATATTAATCGGACAAGTAGTTACCGAGGAGCTATGTCCAAAAAACGATTCAACCAATCAGAGAGCAGCGAGTTATCACGTGTGCCGAACGTGGCGAACAGACTCTGCCTCGGACGGCACATTTGAGAGCGTATTCATTTATTTCACGTTGGCAAACTATGTTGCCGCTATGTTGGCGTTAAACTATGTTTTAAAACTAATTAAAACTAATTTGCGATTCTTTTGCTTTCCTGCGCGTTTGTGCACGCTATGGCGATTTCTTTACCAAACTCCGCAAGCCGTTCGCTTTGGACCAAACCATTTCATGTAAATAGAGGGGGGGGATTGTCACCGTACTCGCAAGCCGTTCGCTTTGGACCAAACCATTTCATGTAAATAGAGGGGGGGGATATAATTTTAGATATAGATATAGTACGGGCATGCCCTAGTATAATAAATGTCAGAAACTCCACTTCCACATATTCGCCAGATGGTTGCCACGAAAGTCAATTTCCAACAATCTCTGACATTGTATCTCATGGCCTACTGATTTTGATCACCACATCTGAGGAAAGACATAGCTGCCATATAGGGGGTGGCTTCCACGTAGAGCGAAGAGATTGATTCCGGGCCTAGATAGACGAAGCTATGAGAAGCGGCTGAAGGAGAAAGTACTTATATATTAAAAAGGAGTTGATTTTGAGGGTATATGATAGAGATATTTAATGATAAATAAGGGGATAGAGAAGATAAATGCAGAAGAGTTTTCAGCAAAATTGACAGTGACAGGACTAGTGGCGGAGACTTCAAGTAAGGAAGAGGAGAGTTAGGATTAATTAATATAGGAATCTTTCACCGAGAGAGTCGTTGATGAATGCAGTGGTCTTCCTGGAAACGTGGCAGCAGAAAGAGTAAAGACGTTGTTTTTTTTGGTATAAAAAGTTGAGGCTCGTGGAGGAGCTAGAACATAGAATGTATCAGGACATAACATAAAAAAAGAAAAATGGAAAGAGAGGGTAAGGTGGGGACACACACACAGCAGAGATGAGTGACATAATAGAGGGAGACTTGGACAAATAATGGATGTGGTGAAGGGTAGGACACAAAGGGTGAAGAATATGGATGCAAAAGTTATGTCGGTACCAGGGGGGTTCTATGTGATTAAAAAAAACTTGTGCAACAAAATTTCGAGTTCTGGTGCAGCAAAGCACCAGAAATGAATGAAATGCGGAAATGCGGAAATGCGGTCAAAAGGTCAAAAGGAAATGCGGACGAAACACGGAAATCAATTTTATTGAAAGAATGAGAATTTTGAGTTTTGAAGATGAAATACACTTTTGTTGCTTTCCTTAACCGACGACGGAAGTATCAATGATGTGAAGTATGAAGCATGGTAACATTTTTTGGCAAAGAGTTGCCGAAGAGCTGGGGAGTCAACCTTTTGACATGTTTGATTCAAAATCAAAATCAAATGTGTTCACCCAAACTATAATATTTCCATAACAACAGCTACAGCACAGCATAATTGAGACTCACAAATAGTTTTTCTTGTCTATCGTTCCCCCGTGTCCTGTTCTTTCATGCCATTTGAATTACCAGCTTGCTGTGGAACCTCGTGACAATTTGACTAAAAGTTGTTTTCCTTGTACCCGAGGAAGTTCCCTTCAACGTGGCTTGGGCTCCACCAGCCGGGGCATTTCAATTAACCCGAGACTCTCGCAGCGACCGGGCCCTTTCTGGGTTAAGTGGTTTGAGCTGGTCAGCTGGGATTTGGGTATAGAGTGAAAAGTTTCCTGCCAGATGTAAAACTAGCATTATTTCTCTTAAAAAAACAAAATTAAAAAAAACATCCGAAGTTGGAAAACTGGACTAGGAATCAGGGATAAGCAGCAATCTAGGCAGCAGGGATAGGATGACGAACTCGATTGAGGATTCCATATGGAACCGTCAGTGCATTCCATATGAAATTTGTGTGTTTTGTTATATTATGTTCCTATCGGTGGGAACTTTACCCTATAATATCGAGAGCAGCTTCACTTTTCCCGAAGCAGATGCAATTATGCACGTCTGCACTTTATTGGATGCACACGAGTCGATACCGAATTTCCATTTTTTAAAATGAAAATACCTTGCCTTTCCTTTCGCCAGGGTAGACATAATACATATTTCACAAGCTGCAAGCCAATGTTGAACCCTGGGGACGTATTTTAAATTGATCAAAATCAAAACTTAATCAACAAAAACGAGGCACATCCCATCTGATGTTCATTAGGGAACAAGCGAAGGATCATTGGAACAAAGTCGACATTCCAAGATGAATAGATATCACGTTTGTTATGATATGTGTTGGATTTGGAGTTCAAGAATCGCAATTATGGCATATCGTGATTTTTTTTTCTTGGATGTTTCTTTTGCAGAGGAAAAAAAAAATAAAAAAAATAATGAAGATACGTACGTGCAATCAAACGAATGTTGGACACGAGAATGTTGGGCACGAATGTTGGGTACGAGAATGTTGGGCACGAGAATGTTGGGTACGAGAATGTTGGGCACCAATGTTGGGCACCAATGTTGGGCACGAATGTTGGGCACGAGAATGTTGGGGACGAATGTTGGCACCGAATTCTGGGCACGAATGTTGGGCAAGAATGTTGGGCACGAGAATGTTGGGCACGAGAATGTTGGGCACGAGAATGTTGGGTACGAATGTTGGGCACGAATTCTGGGCAGGAGAATGTTGGGCACGAGAATATTGGGCACGAGAATATTGGGCACCAATGTTGGGCACGAATGGTGTGCACGAATGGTGGGCACGAGAATGTTGAGCACAAAAGTTGGGCACGAATGTTGGGAACGAGAATGTTGGGGACGAATGTTGGGCACGAATGTTGGCTACGAATGTTGGGCACGAATGCTGGGCAGGAGAATGTTGGGCACGAGAATGTTGGGCACGAGAATGTTGGGCACAAATGTTTGGCACGAATGTTGGGAACGAGAATGTTGGGGACGAATTGTGGGTACGAGAATGTTGGGCACCAATGTTGGGCACCAATGTTGGGCACAAATGTTGGGCACCAATGTTGGGCACCAATGTTGGGCTCTCACCGAGACCTGGTGGAGGATGTTGAGCTAAAGGTTTCGCCGAAGAAATAAGTTCGTGTCAACAATGGTCCCGATCGTTCATTGTTTTTGGTTTATACCATATGATGACGACTGTACCAGGTGTGCTTTTGGCAGACCGATTCATGTGCGAGCGATTGCTTGCGGGAATAATAAATAAAAATCCCCCAACAACAAAAAACACAATGTTGGCAATGGATGTGCAAATGTGGATAAATTTCGCACGACGCGTCCAGTTAGACGTATAACTCAGAGGGGTTAGATCTCCGAGGGGTTAGACCCGTCTGGACAGACGTTTTGCAAGGGACTAACCGACTATAGTCGAGCGCTTTGGACAGCTCGGTAAACATAAGACAACATGCGCTGATGGAATTTCGAGCAGCATTTTGGCTTTTGGTGGGTTGATATGTCTTTTCCTCCATTTGTTGCACTCTTTAAGTTTACGGTGAATTTGGTTACCTTTGCCACCAAAGGTGGATGGAGGTTATGTTTTCACTCCTGTCTGTCTGTCCGTTTGTCTCAAAAAGTTATGAACGGTTTCGGACGAAACTTGGTGGACCGGTTAGGTGTCTGACAAGAACGATTCACCTCGATTTTGGTGAAGATCTGAATACGGATTCGGATATGAGAATTATTTATTTAAAAGTAAATTCTTCACCATTGGGAGATGGGGCCAAAAACGATACATAGCAGGATATCTCAAAAAGTTGTGGACAGACCTGGACGAAATTTGGTGGACCGGTTAGGTGTCTGACAAGGACGATTCACCTCGATTTTGGTGAAGATCGGATTCGGATATGAGAATTTTTTTATATGTTATTCTCCCTCAAAAAGTTATGGATATACTTCGACGAGACTTTGTGGACAGGTTGTGTGTGTGACAAGGACGAAATGATTCGATTTTGGTGAAGTTCCGGATCCGGCTAGTATAATTTTTAAGTGATTCTTCATCATTGGGAGATAGAGCCAAAAACGAGAAACGCAAGAACTCTCAAAAAGTTGTGGATGGATGATTTTGATTAAATGTGGTTCTGTATTGTGATATTCTCGTCTAATCTGGGATACAAAACGTAAACTGTTCACCTGGCGGAGGTATGCTCTCTACTGAGTGCCGTGCTAGTTCTGTCTGTTTTAGGGTGAGTACATTTGCCTCGGGACTGCAGGGAGTGCTAAGTGTGCAAAGTTTGCACGAACTTTTGTGGTTCCTTTTGGAAGACCTTCCTTTTAACCGCAGTGCACTGTGGGAGGTTGATTCGACCATTGGAAGACAACCCGGCATTCCGTAGAGAGTGCAACGGCCGATGTTAGGGATCTCAAAAGGGTCGCACGTGGTCGAGCCGGGATGGGGCCATTGATTGCATCAACGTGCCTTGTTGAATGGGCTTCGTGTGGACAGGAATCAAGTGCTTAATTCTGCGTGATTCCAGAATCATTTACAATGAAAAGCAATTAAATTAGTATTATTATCTTGACAAAGAGGGTAACTAAGTCTGAGTTCGTGCAGGTTCGGGTCGCAATCAGCCACGGTTCGCTGACTTTGTTTCCATGGGAAAGCCTTTAGTTTTAACTCAACCCCCCATTCCCTGGTCGCCACGCCTCCACCCCCTGATCTCCACGCCCCCCTTGTCACCACGCCCCCCCTCGTTGCCAACCCCTCCCCCCCCCCCCCCCCCCCCCCCACCGTTTCCTAATTTCCAGTCGCTATTGGAACTTTGTTCCATGAAAAATAGGTTCATCATTAAGGTTGGAAACAATTAACATTCTTGGAGAGAATGATGGCTCTGTGTTGTTAGTAAAAATAAGATGGGAAAGCAGCAAAGGTTAACAGGGACATGTTAATCGGTGTTAAAACGAAACGCTGTATGTATGAAACAAATGCAAATAAAAGTTTGATTTTATGAAAGTACCGGGAATGTTCTTTCTTTGAACTGCTCGGAATGATTTTCGAGAATGTGGCATTCCTGGTTCTTGCAGGCAGATTGTTGAATCGTTCCAGGACGATCACCTGCACAAGAAGTTCAATTAGGTAAAAGTGACTTCTAAGACAAGTCTCAAGGTACACACACACACACCTTTCCTCGCACGTCCCTCCTGAGTTCATAGGTATGCAGCTCGAGGGGCCGGGCTCCGACCTGTGCTCGTTTGTCACTGAGAAATGAACATTTGATTTCCTTAAATACGACAGCAGCAACCCAGGTACAAAAACCAATCACCCAAACAAGATGATCAATACCTTGGCAAAGTAATCGAACATTGATGGTCTGCGCGAATCTCGCATGTGGTTTCCATTTGAAAAAAACAAGGACAAATGGTCCAGGTAGACATTAAATGTCCCAGGGGTGGGTGGTTGGTGGCCGACAAGGCACTAAACAGCTGATCTGATCTGGGACATGCAGCCCCATGTCTATACATAAGATGGTGCCCTCATTGATGGAATAACCTGCTGATGAATCAATATGAAGACAGTTTTGTGTAATCGATTAGGGAATATAACCCAGATCAATGGCAAGTTAGCTATAGCTTCCTCTGAGATAGACGGAAGTGGGTGGGGGTGGGAGGGTTGTATAAATTCTGGCCGCATGTAACGTCGTAATAACATAGTTACCTCCGCCACAAAAGGTGGATGGAGGTTATGTTTTCAACCCTGTCTCTCCGTTTGTCCGTTTGTGAACAAAATATCTCAAAAAGCTCTGGATTAATTTGGATGAAACTTGGTGGACACGTTGTGTGTGTGACAAGGAAGAATCGATTCGATTTTAGTGAATATCTGAATATGGATTCGGATATGAGAATTATTTAATTGCCTAAGTTATTCTTCACCACTGGGAGATAGGGCCAACAACGATACATGGCAGGATATCTTAAAAAGTTATGGATTAATTTGGACGAAACTCGGTGGACCGGTTGTGTGTTTGACAAGGAATTATCGATTCGATTTTGGTGAAGATCTGAATATGGATTCTGATATGAGAATTATTTAATTTTGTAAGTGATTCTTCACCATTGATATGGCCAACCAGGTGGAAGTATGCTCTCTACTGAGTGCCGTTGTAGTTAATAGTGTTTTCGTTACCAATGGGTAATAATTATCTCACGTGCCTTTTGAATGTTATATTTCCAAATCGGAATTAATGGATGAAATGCTTTAGAAATTAGAAATGTGTGTGTATATACTATATTGTATATAATATTGTTACGGTTTTCCGCCGCCCTTCCCACCCTTACCAAGGGGAGATTAAGCCCCTTGTTCTTCCTGGGCCGGCGTAACTGAGGCTTGAATCGCCCCTTACGGGCAAACGCAAGGTAGGGTTTCGGGACCAAGTCTCGCACGTACCTAAATACCTGCGCCACCACGGAAGCGGGGAACCAAGCCTCGCACGAGCCACGTGTAATTTGAGTACACCGAGCGGATTGCGTACCACATGGTCCGTGCAGTTTTCTAGTATTGGAACCCGATTCAAGCGGTTCTATTCGTACCACGCTTAGTCAATGATGGAAAACACGAGACGGCCGAATAAAGAAATAACACGATTTAATTACTATTATTTACACAATGTACAATTCGGTGGAAAGCAGACACAGAGCAGAACCTAATCAGTCTTATACTTAAAACCCCAGACGCGGGCCTGATCACACTCACACACACAGGGGAATTGCAGGTAGGCTGGTGTCCACGCGCTGCCTTGGTCGTCCAGGAACGGCGGCCCGGCATGCTCTCCACGGTCCCAGCACGTCCCGCGAAGATGGCAAGCAGGTGGTGGAAAGGATACTCGCAGCACGTCTCTCGAACAAAAGGCAGCAGATGAGGCAGGAAGGCGGGAAGGAATGTACGCGTCTCTCGGCGGCTTTCCACAGCGCGTCGAGTTACCAGCGCGCTATCACTCATGTAACCCAATGCAATAGAGGCTCAGCCTCAAGCTCAACTGAGCGTCACTTTAATACGAGCGCTTATACTTGGTTCATGCGCGTCTTTCTCCGATCTTGTAACTCTCATCAATACGTGCCTCTTCAATAGCTCATAACTCATCGAACTCACCGCACTCAACTGCTCACCCCGAACTGCTCCTCGTGGGGGCTTCGCGCTTAGGGTTATATGGACACGCCCTGAGCCCTCTCGAACGTTCCAACCACGCCCTGCCACACACTGCCACAGCCACTCACCTTGAGCCCTGATTGGCGGCTTGCGCTTACCGTCAGCTTCTTCGCCGCCCTCATTCGGTCCGGACCTGACCTGCCAGGCCTGCCTCGTGTTAACTCGCGCCAAAAAGCCAAAGGCAGCACAAGGAGACAATGGAGGCATAAGGCAATGGAGGCGATGAAAGGACCTAACTCTCATTATTCTACTCAATGCAAAACTAACACAGGAAAAGGACTAAGCTCACAAATACTAAGAGATAACTGAACTATCGCGAGGCTACATGTTGTTGTGTGACTTAACTATGAGGGGGAAATAAACCTTTATTGTACAAAACTCAAAACCGCAACAATATATAAAGTTATTTCGAACCACCGACTGACTGATATTAATGTTCAGTACCTTCCGTGTGTCGTAGAAAGCTGAAATTTGGCGTGCCAATGAACATTGAAGCCGATACACCGGGGGAAAAAAAAATCAAAGGACTGTTGGAAGGCGTCCGTCAATGAAAATTGACGTAAAAAAAAACCATAAACACATATAGTGACGTGAAAAAGTAAGTACACCCCATGTAAAGTTTTGACTTTTTCAACATATTTCAACATACAGCTATTTGATCTTCATTTCAACAATATTGATAGATGAAGGTGATATAATATAACAAATATCATGAAACATTTACATTTTGTAGTCCATTGTATAATTTAAATAAACATAAATGCAAATTTCGCACGTGGAAAAAGTAAGTACACCCTTGGCTCTAATAGGTGGTATTGCCCCCCTTTGGCAGAAACAACCTCAACTAGGCGTTTCTTATAACTGTCTACCAGTCTCTGACATCGACTGGGAGAATTTTTTGCCCACTCCTCCATACAGAATTCTTTCAGTTGTGCGATGTTTGAGGGGTTTCTTGCATGCACAGCTCGTTTCAAATCCCCCCACAACATCTCGATGGGATTTAGATCCGGGCTTTGACTTGGTCATTCCAGAACCCTCCATTTCTGTCTTTTCAGCCATTCCTTGGTGGATTTACTGGTATGTTTAGGGTCATTGTCATGTTGCAAGGTCCACCTTCGGTTGAGTTTCATCTTTACGACAGATGGCCTCACATTATCCTCAAGCACCCTCTGGTACAATGAAGAATTCATCGTGGATTCTATGATGGTGAGCTGCCCAGGCCTTGATGCAGCAAAGCTGCCCCAAACCATAATATTTCCACCACCATGCTTTACAGTTTGTATCAGGTTCTTGTGGTCAAATGCTGTCTTTGGTTTTCACCAAACATGTCTTCTGGTACTGTGGTCAAATAGCTCTACCTTTGACTCATCTGTCCAGAGCACATTGTTCCAGAAGTGCTGGTCTTTGCCTCGGTGTTCATTGGCAAACTTTAGTCTTGCCCTGATGTTCTTTCTGGACAGCGAAGTTTTCCTCCTGGCACACCTCCCATGTAGATCAAATTTGTGCAGCCTCTTTCTAATGGTAGACTCGTGCACTTTGACATCAACAGTGGCAAGAGCTACTAGTAAGGGCATTTTATGAGATATTTCACAAATCTGTTAACTAAATTGTTACCAAAAAATTTCTTCACCAATATGTTTGTAAAGGTGTGTAATAACATGTGTTAAAATGTTGAAGTTCAACTCCCGTGGGAAACCCAGAAAAAAAGCTGTTGAATTCGGGTACCGAAAAATTATTTTCGAGAATTTTTATTTTTTAAAATCGGCCCTTAAGTAACTTATGAGGGGTCAAATAAGGGTTTTTCATGATTCTGAGTTGATTGTTAACATTTATATTTTCACTTTTACATTTACACACAAAGTAGCTTTTATTTCACATACATATATAATACTCAAGAGTTATTTCTCATTCACAATGTCAGAAGTTTCAACAGTCATTGTCTATGTCTTCTTCAGACTCAACAACATCATGACTGCAGTTTCTGCATGTAATGCCATTACAGACTCCACAGGCCGAGATGCACGTGACCCCATTCTTCTTGCAGCTGCATCGCCAGTTGCTGCAATCTCCATGACAATTACAGCTCGTGAACTGCAATAGCTCCTCAGGAGCCGTGGGGTCCAGTGTTGGAACTGGCTCATACCCATGCACACCTATTGTCCATCCATAGTCACTGGGGTTCAGAGACATGCTCTGTAGAAAGATCCAGTCCCGGGTCTGCAGGTATGCACGGAGTGAATGTTGTGCAGCTGCACCCTCTGTTGGAGGTAGAGTCTCTGGTTTGATCACCCACCCCGCTGCCCAGAGTGTGTCACCTGGAGTGAGGAGTGGCTGATCATGAGCCAGGGAGGAGGAAAGCTCAGCGAGGGGGAGAAACATGATCGCGTTCGTTCCTATCTGTTTCCTGTTCGTAAATGGAATAATCTTTACTTCAGTTCCTCTCAGGATCTTAGCTTTGTCGAGTGCCTTCAACTTCGCCCGGGGGAAAGCTGCTGTTGTCTGTGGATCTGGCAAAGGTGGTGCCGGAGAGGTGACTTCGATCCAACCCATTGAGGGAAAGGGAGTGTTTCCGTGAATAGAGACAATGTTTAAATCTATATTGTCTCCAACAAACTGAGTGACTGCATTGTTTGTTTCCCCAACCTCCATAAAGACCACCTGATCATTACTTGACAATTCACTTTCACTGGCTGGCACTTTGGCTGTCATCACTGATTGATCCTCAAGCGCAGCATCAACCGCAACCTCATCATTGATCTGTTCATCGGTTTCCTCCACAATGGTGTCAAGAGTGCCAGAAGTATCTGGAACATCATCTCCACTCCTACTATTAAGGAAGCAGTATTTGTAGTTTTGTGTCTCTGTGTAAGACTCAGTGTATCCCAGCCGGTGGAACTTGTTGAGCATCCATTTTGACCCAAATCTATGATCAAGTTGTATGGCAAGCCCCATTTGGTGTGGCAATACTCCAGACCGAGGTCGACAGGCCTTAATAAAATTCTGCCCCCAAACGGCAACTCTTTCGTCTGTCTTGACAATCGGTCTCAAGAACATCTGAAGGCTTGCAGGAACAAGTGTCAGCTGACTATCGATGTCAGTCATACTGTGTGTGGTGGGGTATGACTTTGGACCTAAATCAATGAAGGCAATATCATTGGATATGAACTTGAGTGCCGTCTTTATGATCTGAGTCTTCTCATCTCCATGGTCAAGATTAGCATGATGCCCTCGCAGAATATTGTCGGTGCCATCTTTGAGACAGAGTACATCTGCCCTTCTTTCCTGTGTTGTGAAATACAAGGTGTCTTCGTATTTCTCTAGAAGTTTTATCTTTAGCCAATGCTTTGAATAAGAAAGGCTCTTCTCTGGTGACTGATCAAACTCCTGCAGCTTTTCATGGACTTGGTCCATGTTCATTACCCCATGCTCTAATTCTGAGTCTAACCATTCGCAGAATTCAATAAAAACTGCCTCTCGCTCCTCATCAATACTCCTCTGTCCTCTCTTCCTTTTTCCTTCCTCATCAGTCTTGGACAAACTGTCACCTCTCGCAAACATAAGTTTGCATCGCAAATGGTACAGTGTTTCTTCTGCTACCAAGTCGTTGATCCCTTCCAGGCGTCCAGTGACTTCAGTGCCCCAGTCATCCCCGCGACTCCGTGCTGTCTTCAGCAAGCTTGCCTTCAGTGTATCTGCAGTCAAATTATCTGGCACTCTGTATTTCTTTCTAGCTTGTGCTGGATTATTTTTGTAGAGCTGGGCTGGTTGGTTGCAAAGAATGCATACATCCTTATACAGGAGGTCAACTGACTGTGATCTTCTAGAACTGAAGCCAGTTGATGAACTGAACTCACAAGTAGTGCGTCTTCTCTTCAACTTTGATGACTCTTTCTCTGCCTTTGATGCTTGAGCTGACTTCTTGGTGGTTGCAACAAAGTTGTTGTACAGATCATTTTTACACTTCTGGTGGTACCTCAGTTTTCCTTCCTTTTGAGCCTCCTTCATACGTTTCACAACAGTAACATTTTCGACAGTTTCTGCTTGTTTCAATAAAGTTGAGTATCCCTTTGGAGTTGCCTGTATGAGCCTTTCAGCTGGTGTATCCGAGCGTGCACAGATGAAGCAATTGAGCACAGGTGGAGTAACGTCTTCATCCATATTGCTAGACTCCATGTCCTGCAAAGTAGAAAATGAGATATATTTAGAAATTATTTTTCCACAAAGGAGTGTCTGTGGTGAAATATAAATGTTAACAATCAACTCAGAATCATGAAAAACCCTTATTTGACCCCTCATAAGTTACTTAAGGGCCGATTAAAAAAAATTACTTTAAAAAAAAAAAAAAAGATTAAAAAAAATTAAAAATAAGACAGGTTCCTCCAAGATCCTTTCTGACGATGTTCTAATCATTTGCATCTGAGCTCGTGCACCTGATTCTAATTTTAGGTATTTGAAGGTGATAAATGTAGGGGTGTACTTACTTTTTCCACATGCGAAATTTGCTTTTATGTTTATTTAAATTATACAATGGACTACAAAATGTAAATGTTTCATGATATTTGTTATATTATATCACCTTTATCTATCAATATTGTTGAAATGAAGATCAAATAGCTGTATGTTGAAATATGTTGAAAAAGTCAAAACTTTACATGGGGTGTACTTACTTTTTCACGTGACTGTATATATGAAAAATAAAAAACCTCAATCAATATCTAGCATTTGCAAATTGTAATTTATATAACTGTAAACTGAAATATACATGACAATAATGTCCGTAAATGAAAAACAGAAAAAGTATCCGTAAAAGGATATCTATGTAAAACGCATATGTAATAACCCCCTCCCCCCCCTCCCCCCCCAAAAAAACCTCAATCAATATCCAGCATTTTAAATTGTAATTTCCATAATTGTACACTGTGATATACAAAGCTCCATGAAAATTTATGTAAAAACCATAAACACGTCAATAAAAGAAAAAAAAAACGAAATTTATATCTAGCACGAGGTCGATGATGCCTATATTCATAAAGCTTCTGTTTATTATGTACCTACATACGAAGCACGGTTTGTTATTGTACGAAGCACGGTTTGTTATTGTACGAAGCACGGTTCGTTATAGTACGAAGCACAGTTCGTTATTTTATGAAGCACGGGTTGTTATTGTACGAAGCACGGTTCGTCATTGTACGAAGCACGGTTCGTTATTGTACGAAGCACGGTTCGTTATTGTACGAAGCACGGTTCGTTATTGTACGAAGTACGGTTCGTTATTGTACGAAGCACGGTTCGTTATTCTACGAAGCACGGTTTGTTATTGTACGAAGCACGGTTCGTTATAGTACGAAGGACAGTTCGTTCTTTTATGAAGCACGGGTTGTTATTGTACGAAGCACGGTTCGTCATTGTACGAAGCACGGTTCGTCATTGTACGAAGCACGGTTCGTCATTGTACGAAGCACGGTTCGTCATTGTACGAAGCACGGTTCGTCATTGTACGAAGCACGGTTCGTTATTGTACGAAGCACGGTTCGTTATTGTACGAAGCACGGTTCGTTATTGTACGAAGCACGGTTCGTTATTGTACGAAGCACGGTTCGTTATTGTACGAAGCACGGTTCTTTATTCTACGAAGCACGGTTCGTTATTGTACGAAGCACGGTTCGTTATTGTACGAAGCACGGTTCGTTATTGTACGAAGCACGGTTCGTTATTCTACGAAGCACGGTTCGTTATTCTACGAAGCACGGTTTGTTATAGTACGAAGCACAGTTCGTTCTTTTATGAAGCACGGGTTGTTATTGTACGAAGCACGGTTCGTCATTGTACGAAGCACGGTTCGTCATTGTACGAAGCACGGTTCGTCATTGTACGAAGCACGGTTCGTTATTGTACGAAGCACGGTTCGTTATTGTACGAAGCACGGTTCGTTATTGTACGAAGCACGGTTCGTTATTGTACGAAGCACGGTTCGTTATTGTACGAAGCACGGTTCGTTATTGTACGAAGCACGGCTCGTTATTGTACGAAGCACGGTTCGTTATTCTACGAAGCACGGTTCGTTATTGTACGAAGCACGGTTCGTTATTGTACGAAGCACGGTTCGTTATTCTACGAAGCACGGTTCGTTATTGTACGAAGCACGGTTCGTTATTGTACGAAGCACGGTTCGTTATTGCTTACACATTGTGTATATGTCACCACACTAGTATATATGTAACCTTAGCAAGGGGTGCATGTTGCATATTGCCCACACCGACATGGATTATAAAATCAGACTCCACCACAATTACACTGTGGTCAAGTTAATCCAATACGACCCACTTTAAACGAACTAACGATGTATATCCCCCTTGTATAAATGGTGACCGTGAACCAATGTCCATCGTTCTACTTCTCAGCACCAACTTTTGTCCCATGTAGTACGAGAAGCCCTTTAAAGGCAATAACAATAAAATTTGCCTAACAAGCAAATATACCGTTTTCATGACATGGAGGGAAATCCCCAGCTGTAATGGTACCTAGCGTTGCGGTTTGCTTTCCAATCAACCGCTGGGAACGTGAGACCGCCGAGAGCATTCTCACTGCTTTTCATCTACAAAGTTGAACTCTGCTGGCAGCACCTTTGCAACCGCCCTGGCAATTTGCCCCGCGGATGTGCTCGGCCAGGGCTCTCCGCATCTGTGTGCAATTGTGGGCCCGGCCCTGGGGCCGGGGCGCCATGGATTCGTGCGTTCGTGGAGGGAGCCGAGCGTGATTAAAGAACCAGCGCTTTGGAGTTCCTGCGGGGGAACCAGATAGAACAAGATCCGCTCACGTGATTGGGAGACGAGTACGCACCGACGATAAGGACGAGGATACACGCGAGGAAATGCAGACACTGGAGGAGGCCGTTCGGAGCACCGCGAAGAGGGAGCTTGGGGAGAGGGTACAAATGGGAAAGGGGAATGGGAATGGGAAGAACACATAACTGATGAGACCTGAACCAGCCTTCCTAATGCCATGTATAACATTAGAATTACAAAACGTTCTTCTTTTTAGTTCAAATATCCCAATATTCCAACAGAACAACTCACAGATCATACACACTTGCACTGAACTATACCTACCTTAACGACCGATGCCCAGGTATTCCTCGATTCCCTTTGCTTCTTCGTATATACAGTACAAACATTCCAATATATTGACAATTCTTAATTATTTGTCTGTATTCCTTCCATCCCAAAAACTCCTATTATTTACATGGTCCCTGCTCCTGTCATTGTCCATCAGAAAGGCACTCTTGATGATACTAACTTGTACGTCATCAGGTGGGAACATTGTGTACAAGGCGGACAGAGATCTGTCTGCAGACCCTCGATAGTAAACCATTATTACTTGCAAAATCAAAGGTCGGTCGACTTTGTTGTTTTTTCCCATTTGTCTGTTTGTCACAATTCTAAACCGATCGTCATGAATCTTTACCAAGTTGTCGAGGTAACTACAACTGATAAGCCGATTGATTTTGAAGTTAAATGAGTAAAAGTCATTTTTCAACCGATTGACTTCAAAGTTCAACAGGATTTTCATATTGGGTCAATGAATGGGAAACCAACTATTTTGAGGTCAAAGGTCAGCTCAAGGTCAAACCTCTAAAATCATCAATTTATCATCTGAAAAATCATCAATTTTCATCCAATTGACTTGAAAAGTAAACACCAATTGCAGAATGCATCACTGAATTGGGAAAGCAACTATTTTTGAGGTCAAAGGTTAGCTCAAGGTCAAACCTCTAAAATCATCAATTTTCATCTGAAAAATCATCAATTTTCATCCAATTGACTTGAAAATTAAACACTAATTGCAGAGTGCATCACTGAATTAGGAAAGCAACTATTTTTGAGGTCAAAGGTTAGCTCAAGGTCAAACCTCTAAAATCATCAATTTTCATCTGAAAAATCATCAATTTTCATCCAATTGACTTGAAAGTTAAACAGTAATTGCAGAGTGCATCACTGAATTAGGAAAGCAACTATTTTTGAGGTCAAAGGTCAGCTCAAGGTCAAACCTCCAAGATCATCAATTATCATCTGTAAAATCCTCGGTTTTCATCCATTCCACTTGAAAGTTAAACAGTAATTGCATAGTGCATCACTGAATTGAGAAAGCAACTATTTTGAGGTCAAAGGTCAACTCAAGGTCAAACCTCTAAAATCATCAATTTTCATCTGAAAAATCATCAATTTTTATCCCATTGACTTGAAAATTAAACACCAATTGCATAGTGCATCACTGAATTGGGAAAGCAACTATTTTTGAGGTCAAAAGGTCAAATTTCTAAAATCATCAAATTTCATCTGAAAAATCGTCAATTTTCACCCGATTAACCCGAGCGTTGATTGAGATCATCAATTTTAATCTTAATGAAATGGACAATTTGATGTATCCATGGCAACCTTTTTTGGAGGGGGGGGGGAGGGGGGCGGGGTGGTTGGGGTGGGTTTTCAAGTTATAAGTGAAAAAAAAGTATCATGCTCTCTCTACACAACGTCTTTCTTATTTAATTATCGATCTTGCCACACACAATTTCACCAACACATCAAGGCCATTTACACACCTTTTCAGCTTCATTATCTAATAGCACCTCAGGCAGGTTTTCAAACACGACAAAATCTTTGCATTTAATTTTCAGGAGCGTCAAAGTGATTTGTTGTCTTTAAAATAGAACGATAGAGGGGGAAAAAGGAATCCTTACAAAAAGTACCGTTCACAAACCATCAAACAATTACCATTCATTTTATCACGAATGATTAATCTTTGATGTAAGCTGGTGTTGACTTCGCAGTTAAGGTGGCTGGTTTAAAATCTTGGAGTCTTGAGTTGAAGCCCCTGTTGTTCCGTTGAAATAACACGAGGTGGGTTGACTCAGCCTGTCATCCTTCCATGGTTGCCAGAATAAGTACCAACTTACTGGTAACAGGGGGCACTGCATCAGTAGCACAGCCACACTTCCAAAGAATGATGCAACCAGCATCCACAGGCTTTATATGAAACAACACGAACCATTGGCCTGTTTTTATTCCCATTGAAACCCTGGCTATTGATGTGGATATCACAAAGTTCAAAGCACAGGTAGGGGAGACCGGGGCTGGTTGGAACATTGTGATTATCCAATCAGCTTCTTAGCTGATGACATCATAGCTCCAGTGGAAAAATACAGCCAAGGACAGACAGTGTGCATCGCCATTTTGTTTTCAAGTCTGTAGCAAGCAGAGGGGCCGAAGAGAAGGTATTTGGTGATTTTTCCTATGTACGTGTAGATATTTCACTTCATGCCAATTTCGTTCTATTGTCTTAACATTCCAAGGTAGTTTGGAACACTGATTTTGAGACATGTTCTTAGATGCTTGTCTTACAAGTGGTTTACTATTGGCTAATCAGTTCATTTTTGGTAAATTTCCAATTGACCAAAACTGATTGTCATTGGAGCAGGTTGGAACGTTGGCTTTGGAGGAGGTTGGAATTTTCCCTGCAATTTTCATAAACTTTCAGTAATTCATTCATCTCAATCATTCTTATTTCATTGCAGAAATGAGAAAATATAAGCGAAAATCCACCAGGGCAAGGACTCCTGCAGATGTGAGGATCCATGCAGCAAATGCGTTGGTGGAGAATGACAATCCATGTCGGACTGTTGCCAAAGCTTTTTACATATCCCATGTTACTCTGAGACGCTGTTGTCAAAAGCCGAAGAGTGCAACTGCAGGAAATGAACTTGATAGTACTCCTGAGATCTACGTCCGGTTACCTGTGAAGCAAACAGGTATTCAGTGATGCTGAGGAAGAGACGCGGATATTCGATATTACTTGATAATCTTGAGGAATCTAGATTATCTTCCACTGTTTCTAAAAGAGAAACAATAAAAAGGACTACAGTAGAAAAATACACGTGTGCATTATTTTTTTCCCCATGTTTAGAAAACATGTTGCACCTTGCCTCGTATGGTGTTCCAACCAGTCCCGGATATGGGGTAGGTTGGAACAGAAAAAAATATTTTCTTTTTGTCTCACGAGTGCTAATAATGTATTTTATAATTATTATCCACTGCTGATATGAAGCGACCTGGAGGCCCCTTCATATACATACTTCACAGGTAAAGTTAAATCAAAAGGTTTTTCTCTGGTTGACATTTTGTAAAAAAAAATATTCCAACCATCCCCGGTCTCCCATAAATCTTGGTTTGTTCAATTGGTTTGTCCATCGTTTACTATTGTCCTTTTAATTAATATAAACCACACGGATGTCGATTCAATACTTTGTCCTCCATGAACATGAACTCACAGTAAAGACAAAAACAGATATTGATGGTTAACTATTCAGCACTATTAAGATATACAGTCAGGTGAAAAAGTAAGTACACCCCATGTAAAGTTTTGACGCTTTCAACATATTTCAACATACAGCTATTTGATCTTCATTTCAACAATATTGAGAGATAAAGGTGATATAATATAACAAATATCATGAAACATTTACATTTTGTAGTCCATTGTATAATTTAAATAAACATAAATGCAAATTTCACATGTGGAAAAAGTAAGTACGGTACACCCCATGAAATGTTTTAAAAAAATCTTTTTAACATATGTGGACATATCAATATTTGATCTTCATTTAAACAGTATCTATGGATAAAGGTGATCTAATTGAACAGAAAACAATGAAAGATTGACTTTGCAATAATTTATTCAACAAAAAATTGTTGCACAGCATGCACAATTGCATGCACAGCTCGTTTCAAATCCCCCCACAACATCTCGATGGGATTTAGATCCGGGCTTTGACTTGGCCATTCCAGAACCCTCCATTTCTTTCTTTCCAGCCATTCCTTGGTGGATTTACTGGTACGTTTAGGGTCATTGTCATGTTGCAAGGTCCACCTTCGGTTGAGCTTCAACTTTCCGACAGATGGCCTCACATTATCCTCAATCACCCTCTGGTACAATGAAAAATTCATAGTGGATTCTATGATGGTGAGCTGCCCAGGCCCTGATGCCGCAAAGCTGCCCCAAACCATAATATTTCCACCACCATGCTTTACAGTTGGTATCAGGTTCTTGTGGCCAAATGCTGTCTTTGGTTTTCGCCAAACATGCCTTCTGGTACTGTGTCCAAATAGCTCTACCTTTGACTCATCTGTCTAGAGCACATTGTTCCAGAAGTGCTGGTCTTTGCCGAGGTGTTCATTGGCAAACTTTAGTCTTGTCCTGATGTTCTTTCTGGACAGCAAAGGTTTCCTCCTGGCACATCTCCCATGCAGATCAAATTTGTGCAGCCTCTTTCTAATGGTAAACTCATGCACTTTGACATCAACAGCGGCAATAGCTACCTCTAGGTCCCGTGATGACATTCTGGGGTTCTTAGAGACTTCTTTCAGCATCTTGCGGTCTGCTCTCGGGCTGAAATTGCTGGGGCGTCCTGGCCTGAACAAGTTGGCAGTTGTTTGGAATCTTCTCCACTTGCAGATGATCTTCCGGACAGTCGAATGATTGATTTCAAATTGTTTGGAGATCTTTTTAAATCCCTTTCCAGACTCGTAGGCATCTATAACCTTCTTTCTGAAGGCCTCAGAGGGCTCTTTTGATCTAGGCATGGTGACGCCGCACACTTCAACAACAAAGAGCAAACCAAACTAAATGTCTGAGGTTTAAATAAGACAGGTTCCTCCAAGATCCTCTCTGACGATGTTCTAATCATTTGCACCTGAGCTGGTGCACCTGATTCTAATTTTAGGTATTTGAAGTAGTGATAAATGTAGGGGTGTACTTACTTTTTCCACATTCGAAATTTGCATTTATGTTTATTTAAATTGTACAATGGACTACAAAATGTAAATGTTTCATGATATTTGTTACATTATATCACCTTCATCTATCAATATTGTTCAAATTAAGATCAAATAGCTGTATGTTGAAATACGTTGAAAAAGTCAAAACTTTACATGGGGTGTACTTACTTTTTCACCTGACTGTGTTACTCCTTTTTCCCATTGTATAAAAGTATCATTTTACATGGGACTGCATCGCTCGATTAACATGGAGGTGTACGTATCCTACAAGGCCCTATACGGGGCCTTCGAAGCGGTGCATCTGCTGTCGACAGGGGTGGCCGAGCTCACCATAAAGCGTGGGCCGCCGTCCCTGGGCAGGCCCGACTCGGGCCGTGGCTCCTGTGCCGCTCCTGGGTCCTCGGGTTAGGGCTGTAAACACACGGAGCCAATCGGGTGATCCGCAGAATAAAGAGGCCTGATGGAGGAGGGGTGATGGAGGTCGGATGATTGCTGCGCCGTAAACTGCGTCCAGCTCCCTCCAGCCTTATTTTCTACATTGCAATCGCCGGGAGAATTACTCACGAAAACATCATTGTAATCACGAGGTTTATGCATCTGTGAATCTGTCCCAATGAACACGCAATTTCCTCTCCTTCCCTTAATCAAACTCTTTGATTTAGCAAACAACAAGTATACTGCCTTGTTTATATGGTGTGCAACCATTTTATGGGATAAAGTCGATTTTTTGCAAAGTAAACTGTAGCATTAGCTGTGTAAACTTTCCTTTAACCATAAACATTTTCCTATTCGGGAATAATCGTCGATGCCAGTGCTTGCTTAGAAGCGTCTTCCAAACACGAAGCTTTTTGGCAGAAGATCTTTTGGCAATGTCTGCCAAGCAACATGCACCAAAGAGGATATATTTATACAACATGTGCTCTTGGAACATTTATTGTTTGTATTTTTCTGGCATTAGCCTGAAATGCACAACTTTTGTACAAAATGCAATGCTGTGAAGGTAAAAGCAAAACAAGTAAGAGGTATTGTGTAGTCACTGTGTTGGGTAATGTTCAATAATGGGAATACAAGATGCATCGGTTTAAAGCGAGAGGCAATCACGATCCGTGTGCGTCTGCACAAATGATGGAGTATACCTGTAATGTATTCATAAACTCAATTGGCCGATCACATCTCTTACCTGTTCGCAGGTGAACCAAGTGCAGCGATCACTTCTTTTCTATAAAGTGGTTTGCACCTTTGAACATACAGTGGCCTGCAAAAGTATTCAACACCCCCCCCCCCCCCTCCAAAGTTTTCATATTTTGATGCCACCTGAGCTTATTTCATGATTCTTCCAAATAAAACTTAATATATAGAGTCTTCACAAACTACTCCAGTGATAAAAATGCAGATAAAGTATAAATAAGTTTGATTAACAAAGAAAATCAAATAATTCTCAGTTGGATAAGTATTCAAATTAACCCTAAATTAACTTTGTTTAAAACCCTAAAACACTTCTGGAGCTAATTATTTGTTTCAAAGGTTAAAAAAACAAGTGTAATAGGTTTCACCTGTATGTAATCAGTGGTTTAGCTTATTAAGTTCCTCCACTTTTATCTAAGCAGTTTTAAGGTGCAACTCACTTGGTCAACCAACAAGGCAAACATGAAGACCAAGGAGCTTTCCAGAGAAGTCACATGTAAAGTGGTGGAGAAGCACCGTTCAGGAGAGGGTTGTGAGATTATTTCAAAGACACTCATTATCCCTTTGAGTACGGTGAAATCCATCATTAAGAAGTGGAAAAAGTATCATACCACCCAGGCTCTACCAAAATCAGGTCGCCAATCCAAACTCAGCAGCTGGGCAAGCAGGAAACTGGTTCTGGATGTCACTGTAAATCCAACAATGACTTTGAAATATCTGCAAGGCTCTATGTCCGAGATGGGGGTCAGGGTTCATCAATCAACAATATTCTGTTCCCTTCACGAAGCTGGCTTCCAAGGACAGGTGCCAAGAAAGAAGCCATTACTGAAAAAGATGCATCTAAAAGGTCATATGGAGTTTGCAAAAAAGCATCTTGATGATACTAAAGGCATGTAGAGAAAAGATTTGTGGTCAGACGAGACAAATAATTAACTTTTTAGTCCAAATTCTTTACGTCTGGTGCAAACCTAACACTGCACACCACCCAGTCAACACCACCCCTACTATCAAGCATGGTGGTGGCAGCATCATGTTATGGGGCTGCTTTTCATCAGCAAGGACTGGCAAGATTGTCAGGATTTAAGGGACAATGGATAGTGCAAAGTAAAGGAGAATCCTTGATTAAAACCTGCTTGAGTCAGCCATTAATCTGAAACTGGTTAGGAGATTCACATTTCAGCAGGACAATGATCCGAAGCACAAAGCTAAAGCCACACTGGAATGGCTGAATAAGAAGAAAGAAAAATGTTCTTGAGTGGCACAGTCAAATTCCTGACTTGAACCCAATTTAACATTTAAGGCAAGACTTGAAGATTGCAGTCCATCGACGATCCTCATCAAACTTGGTAGAACTAGAGCAATTTTCAAGGGAATAATGGGCAAATATTTCACCATCTCACTGTGCACAGCTCGTAGAGACACAGCCTCAGAAGTGCATGCAGCTTCAACTGAACTTCACGGTCTTGTTGCAATTTTGTGCTTGGAGTATCCTTCACCAGACAAATCTTTGAATGCTCCATGCTTGCCGTGCTGCATTTCCATGATGAAAGCTATAACTGGATTTACACTAGGACCACAAATCATCCATGCTAAGGACTCTATGTCTCTAGGCCAACTTTGATAAGCTTTATACTGGTGGTGTTTTCTCTTTAGTTGGAAGATAACAAATTAGTGTCGAGGGAAAACTGACAACAAGTAGACTCTGGTGCAGTTCATTTCCATATGATCTATTTATCTGGCAAATGCACATTTAACGGCTTAAATTACCAATGCCTGTTGGATACATAACTGGGACTTAGCTGATAGCTCTGCCGTTGATGCAACAATACCTTTAATTTGACCAGGTGACCCACACACAATGGTCCAATCTTTTGAAAAGGACTTGGAAACTGTTGAGTCCACAAACGATTGCGAGCAGATGAAACAACCAGCTTCATATGCCTCTGGAATACTAAAATAAGCATTGTTGTAATTTGCTTCCAGCGAAGTACCTGGATAATTGCAGCTATGAAGTACCTGGATGACCTTTTATATTTGGCACCGGAATCAAATCCTGCACCCTCGACAGATTAAAGGCGAATATGCTTCTTTTGCACTATTCTGTTCACCTTTGATATTATACAGAGGAGGGATTGCTATAGTATTTTCGTTTTATACCCACTTTTTTTCCACCCCACACCGTTTTATACCCCTGTTTTCTACAGCTGAAAGTGGCATTGCTATAGGGTTGGCCTGGCCGTGCGTGCGGATGTGTGCGTAATCCATTTTTGTTAACGCGATAACTTGTGAACCGCTGAATAGATTTTGACCAAACTTGGTACAAATATGTACTAGGACATAAAGACAAACTGATTAGATTTTGGGGTCAAAGGTTATGTGACCTTGAGGTGAAAGTAGCAGATTTTCATTACCATGATAACTTCTAAACTGCTGAAGGGACATTGGCCAAACTTGACATAACTACTGAATGCAATACGAAGATGAACTGATGATTAGATTTTGGGTTGAAAAGGTCAAACGCCTAGGGTCAAGCACCCTTTCATTGAAAATCTTTGTTACTGCAATAATCTATGAACCATTGAAGAGATTTCAACCAGACCTGACATAAATATGGACTATAATATAAAGATGAAGGCTTTACAGGTTGGGTTCAAAAGGTCATGACTTGAGAAACATGTGGGCTGTAATACAAAGATTGACCGATTCAATTTAGATTCAAGTTTAAGGTCAAAGGTCATGTGCCCTTTGAAAATCATTTTGAAAAGAAAAAAAACTGAAAAGGGTACTCAATAACTCATGCCCATTGGGGAGTGGTGCCCACTTGTACAGGTAATCATAAAAAAGATTTGTATGATATTTAATAGGGCTTTTTTCTGACGAGTCAATATTAGGCACACATGCATCAATTATTTTGATGGCCGTATAAATGTTTGGCACACAGGATGGAAGAATAACTGATTGTTGATGTATCAGTGAACATAAGCACTTTGATGAATCATCTCTCATAGGTTGGACAGACAATTTTCTAAACAAAGCTCTCCGGTAATGGTCATAGAGTTATAACTGCACAGAGATTTAAAAAATAATCACAGAGCAATGCGACTGTGTCGCCAATATGCCTCCGCATGGCAATGTGCCGTCATAGGCAACGGGTAGATGCCCTCTTTCACTGTCCTAAAAATAAACAAGTTTGATTTTAATCCCTTCAGCTGTTTTGAAGTATCACATTTTCACCAGCCTTGACAGGTTTCACGTCGACCGGTGAAGCGCTTTCAGAGAAGGGATTTTTTGAAATATCGGCTTTCAAGCTAATATTGCAGCCACACAACATGACATATGACATGAAAAATGTGCACGCTGTATGTGTATGGGTAGAGGATCACGTTTGTGAAGTTTCGTGTTGATCGGATAAGGTTCGTTTTTCTATCCAAAATGGCTGCCAAACCACATGACCTATGATGTCATTTTTTTCAAACTATATGCAAAAGTGGTGCGAGATGATATTTGTAAAATTTCGCATCGATAGGGTGAGTGGTTTCAGAGATATAATTGTTTAATATTTTCCTTAAATCCAATTTGGCTGCCACACCATGTGACCAATTATGTTTTTGTGATCATCTTTTAATCACCATGCCTAGTCAATGACACACGTAAAGTTTTGAGTCAATCGATTTGGTGGTTTGGGAGAAGATGTTTTTATTAAGTTTTAGGTTAAATCCAATATGGCTGCCAAACCATGTGACCGAAAATGTCATACATTTAATATTACAATACAAATGGGTCATAGCTAATGTGCATGCAATTTCAGATTTTTAGGATAAGGGATTAGATTATAACATTTTTGGCTGGTATACCACTTCACATATGATGTCATCATTATCATGCTTTTGTTCCCCATTGGGAGCACTTGACAATGTGCCAGGTTTAAAATTTTTCCATTCAGCGGTTTCCGAGAAATCATTTTTTCATTATTTACGTCTATTCCAAGATGGCTACCATACTACGTGACCAATGATGTCACAATTGTGATAAAAACATTCTGCATGGGTATCACTCCTACCCTGAAAGTTTCGTCTTAATCGGACGTGTGTTTGCTGAGAAAAAGCAGGTTTAGCCCGGACGGACGGACAACCCGAAAACATAATGCCTCCGGCCACCTTCGGGGGTGGAGGCATTAAAAAAAAATCTTGGCTGTGATTCCAGAACAATTTGCCAATGTTGTTGAACAATCCTTCAGTCCAATGGATAACAACAAACAATCTGCCAGACAGAACCTAGAGAATGACATAATCTTACTATAATTCAACAAATGTCTGTCCGTCTGTCTGTCCGTCTGTTCGAAGGTACCGCAAAAACGGCTGAACCGATCGCAACGATATTTAGGGTGGGTAATCCTGTGATCTCCTGGAGTAAAATAGGCTATATTGTTTTTCCAATTTCATCTTTGGCCTCCAGCATTTTCGGGTTTGGACTTCCGCATAACGTTATTTTCCCGGGTGCTGCACAAACGGCTGCACCGATCGGACTCGGTGACCTCGGACAAAGACCTTTTATAAGGACATGGGTTGAATCCCTGCTTTTTTTTTTTTTTTTTTTTTTTTTGTATACAAGATCGAGGCTCGTGAAAGAGCGAACATTAATCACACAGAAAGACAAACAGACACATAAAACAAATAACATCGGGAGCGGTAGACAATATGGGGAGAGAGGGGGAAGGACACAAACACAACATTTGAGAGCAGGGACCGAGAGACATGGAGACATCGAGAGATCTGTGGGAGGGAGAGGGCTTTGGGGGGGAGGCATGTGAAGGGGGGGAGGCATGTGAAGGGGGGGAGGCATGTGAAGGGGGGGGGGGGGTGGGAGAGGTATAAACATATGGACACTGCCAGGATTTCCAGGAAATAAGTTGGAATTTCAAACAAGGTGGATCTGGGGTGAATTAGTGGGGGTAGAAAAGATCAAGGTTATGGATGGGGGAAGATAAGAGATGGTGGTGAACAGCTGTTTTAAAGACCTGGAGGGAGGAGAGGGATTGAAGGGAGTGTGGGAGTTTGTTCCACAGGCGGGAGAAAAGAGGAATGAAAGAGTGAAGGTGAGCAGAGAGCCGAGATTTCGGCAGTTTAACCATCAGAGGGTTGCTGGCAGATCTTGTGCGACCTGTAGGAATATTTGGGGGACAGAGCACAGAGAGAGCTGGGGGAGCAAGGCCGGAGAGGAGTCGGTAGAAGACAGAAAGACCACCTACCTGCCTGCGGTGAGTGAGTGAAAGGCCCTCAGAGATAGCTTCATCGCGGGAGATTCCAATGATTTTGAAAGCTTTGGATTCAACAGCGTGAAGCCGAGCCAGGTGTGAGGCAGGAGCACCAGCCCATAGGGGAGAACAGTATTCCATTGAGCTGCGGATGAAAGCCTTGTAAGTGGTGAGGAGCTCAGGTGTGCCGAGGAAGGACTTCGCGCGACGGAGGATGCCCAGTCGGCGACTGGCTTTGGAGGCCAGCTTGGAAATGTGGTTTTCCCAAGAAAGATCATGGCAGATAGTGAGACCCAAAAGCTTGAGTGACAGAACTTCTTGGAGAGGATTGTTGAGAAAGTAGATGGGAGGGTTGTCCAGTCGATCTTTTCGGAGAGACATAGTAAGAGAGTGAGATTTGGCAGGATTGAAAGACATGTTCCACTTGTTTGACCAGTCTGTGATTTTGTCCAGGTCTTCAGAGAGTGAGGAGGCTGCAGACTGCCGATCTGAGGGAAGAGGAATGGAGCGGCAGAGAGTGGAGTCATCAGCAAAGAGATAGAGAGGATTTTCCAGAGAGTCAGAGAGATCATTGATAAAGACCAGAAAAAGCACAGGGCCCAGCACACTTCCTTGGGGAACTCCAGCCTGAACAGGAAGGGGAGATGAGAGAAATCCATTCAGGGCCACACGTTGACTACGACCAGAGAGGAAGTCCGCAAGCCATGCATGGAGATTTCCATGGATACCATAGGAGGAGAGTTTGGTGAGCAGAGCTGGGTGCCAGACCGTACCAAAGGCCCTTGATATGTCAAGGGAGACAGCTCTGATTTCCTGTTTGGCATTGAGGACCTCCATCCATTGTTGAGACAGCAGAAGCAGCATGTCCAGAGTAGAGTGACCTGGTCTGAAACCAAATTGATGATCAGAGATCAAGCCATTGGAGAAGAGGAAAGATTTCATATCCAAAGCAATGATGGATTCCATGACTTTGCTGATAATTGGGAGCAGGCTGATTGGTCTGTAGTTGCAAGGATCTGTTTTTGCACCTTTTTTGTGTAAAGCGGTAATGTTAGCTGATTTCCAGGATGCTGGCAGATGACCTTGAGCAAAAGATAGGGTGAAAAGAACAGAGAGAGGGTGAGATAGAGCGGCAGAGCAGGATTTTAAGACCCGTGGGCTGATGCCGTCTGGTCCAGTTGCAGAATCAGAGTCGAGGTTTGACAAAAACTCCTCCACCTTGTCAGGAGAGAAGGACACAGAGTCCAGGAGCAGTTGGGTTCGACTGGGAAAGGTGGGAACAGAGAGAGATGGGTTTGGGACTAAGGATTTCGAGGCGAACACAGAGTTGAGGCATTCGGCTTTGTCACGTGCGATGTCAACTGTGTGGCCATTTGAGGTAAGGGAGGGGATGGAGGGGGAACAAACACCAGAAACGGATTTGACCAGACGCCACCAGGATTTGGAGGAAGGAGACAGGTTTGAGAGTTCATTCTTGAGTGAGGAGAGATAGTGCTTCCTGGCACTCCTGAGGGTAGACACACACTTGTTCCGAGCTTGGTGGAAGGAACTGAGATTTCCTTCAGTTGGATTAGCCTTCCAAGAGGCAAAGGCAAGTTGTTTCAGGGCAACTGCCTCACCACAAGATTCAGTGTACCATGGACGGGAGGAAGGGTAAGACAATTGAAGGCGAGATGGGATAAATCTGTGCATGAGAGAGATCAGTTTGCTTTGGAAGAATTCCCAGGAAGAATTGATGTCAGAGGCAGTGGAGATGGGAGACCAATCCAGACGATTGATGGCTGCTTGAAGACCGTCCCAGTCGGCCTGAGTGAAATGCCAGACTCGTCGACGCTGAGGAGGCTCTCTGAGAATGGCCAGAGAGATGTCCACTTTGACAAGCACATGATCAGAAGAACCGATTGGAGCAGAAGAAGAGCAGCAGACATTAGCAGGGAAGTTTGTCATAACCAAGTCTAGAAGAGAAGATACTCCATTGGCTGAGATCCGGGTCGGGAAATTGACAGATTGTGTCAATCCCAGTGAGTCACAGAAGTCCTTTGCTGAGGTGCCATGACTAGTGAGAGAGGAACCCACACCCAACCAGGTGGCATGATGACAGTTGAAGTCACCACATATGAGGAAGAGAGAGTTGGGATGAGTGGATAGAAGTTGGTCCATGTTGTCAGACATTGAAATGTAGATGGAGTCATCACTGTTTGGGGGACGGTACAGAACACATATGAACAAAAGGTGGGAGCGGAGAGGAAGCCGTAACCAGAGGTACTCCTGCGGGTGAGGAGGAAAGAGAGCAGTGCAAGGAGAGTGAGGAAGAGAGTTTTTGACAAAGATAGCCACCCCACCACCAGGCCGAGGCTCAGGTCTATCATACCGGAGGAGGGAGTAACCAGGAAGAGATATTAAGGAATCAGAGACATCTTGAAGGAGGAAAGTCTCTGTTAAGCAGATCAAGTCTGGATTGTCAGAAGCAACCTGTATGGAGAGATCAGTCAGGTTTGAGCGAAGGCCCCGGATGTTTGAGGTCCATACCGTTAATGAAGAGAGAGGGGGAGCATCGGGTACAGGACAGGGGAGGGGAGGAGTAGGGTAAGATGAAGGATGAGAGGGGGAGGTAGGGAGAGCAGTTGATAGTGTTTCAGATGTTGCAGAAGAGTTCCAAGAAAGGGAAGGATGAGGAGGATGAAAGGTTTGCTGGTGAAGGGATGCGGCACAGTGAGGGGTTGTTTGAGGGGGGGCAGAGGAAAGTAGAAGGTTTGGGGGGGTGGAGGTATGAGATAGAAGGGAGACGAAGTGGGGAGGAGGCAGCTTGGAGGAGGAGGGGGGAGGAGAGAGAATTGGAGAGGAATGGTATGGGGGGAGAATTGAATGGGAGGGATTGGGGGGGAGTTTTGAAGGGGAGGAGTGAGGGGGGAGTTTAGGAGGGGAGGGGCAAGGGGGGAGTTTTGGAGGGAAGGGGAAAGGGGGGAGATCAGGAGTGGAGGGGCAAGGTGGGGGATTAGGAGGGGAGGGGCAAAGGGGAAGTTTAGGAGGGGAAGGGCAAGGGGGGAGTTCGGGAGTGGAGGGGCAAGGGGGGAGTTTAAGAGTGGAGGGGCAAGGGGGAAGTTTCGGAGTGTAGGTGCAAGGGGGGGGATTTGGATGGGAGGGGCAAGAGGGGAGTTTAGAAAGTGGATGATTAATGAAAGACGAACATTGATAACAAATTGGGTTTGTTGTGATTTTCAAGTTAGCAATCCGGTTCAGGATGATGGAGGAGGGATGGAATGAATGTGAATTTAGACCATGTAGTGAGGGAGACGTATAAGATATTGAATTTCTTTTTTTTGAAGTGGAATGAGTTGGAGAGGAAATTGAGAAAAGCCTTTTAAATAGGAAGAAAAACAGCGTGTTGTAATATACCACTGAATAAAAAACAGAAGGGGAAAGGTTAAACATATTTAAAAATATTTAAACAGAACTATGAACAATCTTATATGCACAAAAATACCAACGGGGGGAGAGCCGAGAGGGACCACCACGAGTCACGTGAACAGGGCAAACGGTGGATGGCAAAGAGATAATGGGGGTGGGGCGAACAGCACACCTGGACAGAAAATACAGGATGAGACAACAGTACACGTGGAGAAAAGAAAATAAATGTTTTTGGTTTTTTTTTTTTTTTTTGGGGGGGGGGGGGGGTGGGGATTTAGAACGTTAGACAGTATTATGTTCGGGGTAGTAGGGAAAAAACCAAGAGCCAAGCAAAACACACTTAAGTTAACAAAACACCGACGGGGGTACAACTACAGTACAAGGCCACACACGAGGAGCAGAACACGATTAATTAAATACGAGTTACAGGAAATTCAAACCAAAACTAACTATAATCAAACAATATCACATGGACGATAAAATAACGAATTGAAATTTGACAATCTATCTGGGGAAATGGGGGAGAAACACGTGGTCGAAGAACGAACGAACGAATAAGAAAGAATAAACGAATGAGCACAGAGAAGGTAATGTCTTTTTTTTTTGTTTTTTTGAGTTGAGATTTACATAAGGAAGTAGGCTTTGGGGTGGAAAGACTGCGAAAACAGAGAACGAAAGTTATTGGATCACAAACGACAGGCGCTGAGAGAAAAACAAAGCCTCAAGGTTGTACACTGTACAGTGTACACTGTACAGGGCCTCGAGACGACACGAATTAACGCGATTTTCAATACAGGTATGAAAGATTTGCACCGAAAATCTTTGACGGGACAATATACGTACATACACCATAAAAGAAATACAGTTATAACGAAAATACAAATTGGAACAATGACTTAACTTCGATTTCGATGGAGAGCGTGGAGACCTGCGAAAAAACGAACCGTCGCCAGCAAGACCGGAAACGGAAGTGCTTGAGAGAATGCCAACCCCCTCCCCGCCATCACGGCCATCTCTTCAACTCACAATCCCACGAGAAATGCGGAAAGGACGACCCAAAACCAATTATCTTCTTTTTGATTCGTATATTAACATCATTAAAAGTAAATAATAACCCTGGCCAAAGTTCAAATGACGTGGGTTTAATCTCTACATGAGAGAATTCCACATACCTATTTGGGCGGTGTATAAGCCAATAGATCGCTGTGTCCATCGATCTTGCCAAGGCCGTAGCACCTATCGGCTCAAAATCCTTTTAACTGTTGACTCGGTAGTTTTTACAATGAAGGAAACATTAACAATGTTGCTAAAGTTTATTTTGTGATTAATTTGTGATTGGAGTTATGTTGTTTGGAATGAAAAAAAGAGATATCGCGTTCAAGTGAATGACGACATGCCGTGATGGTTTCTACTTTCTGAACGTGAAATTTGCCATATGCAGAATCGCCATGGACCCACGATCGATGTTTCTACACGTGAACATACACGTTTGTTTGCGAACGGGTACGTTTTTCATGGAAGTCCTTCATGAACTTGCTGTCCATGTCTGATGTGCGACTGAAGGTGCTACAGGAATGTGGAATTTATTGGTTTCATGCTTTAGCATTCGCCGTATCTGCATTGCCTGTTTGCTCCTGGCCTCCCACCCGTGTGTAGCACGGGTATCTCACTAGTACAAGAAAAGCAGCCTTCCACATCTCTAACATATCCCAATGAAACCTATTAATCTCTGGACATCAACACAATTCTGCAGCCGAGAATGAATTTGGAGTTAAAAGGTCAGAGACAATAATGAAGACTTTACTCTGAGGTGGGCACATTCATATAACTGTAGTTAAGAAGTTGTGGAAGAGTATCTCAGGAGTATGTTACCCATAGCTGCATCATGTGATGAAAATGAGTTTGTGCAGAAATCAAATGAAGGGAAACAACATGAGGAAATCCCAATGCACGTTTATGTGAATTTTCAGGAGGATGTTCGTAGACAATGGACAAACAAACATTGCACAGGGGATTTGATCCTGGAATCCTAACTTGTGAGCTGTGTTCTGTTGGGAATGGCAGCTTGGGATCATGATTAATTCCTGTTTTCCAAACTGAATCAAATACTTTGTGGACACGGCTGATGATGAAGTCATGAACAATGTTGAAGAGAATTTTGAAGTCCAGGAGGAAAACATCTACTATGAAGATTTAAACATGTTGAATAAATATTGAGAAATATTGTTTATGTTAAGGTAGATTTTATTGAAAATAAATATTGATTCGAACCATCTATTTGGTCATGTTTTTATTCAGTCTCAAAGGTTACTTGGGAAAAATCTTAAACAGTTTGATTTAGTTATGGAGAAGAATGTGGATTGGAATGCTCTTATGACAGCATTTTTAGGACACATCCCATGTTCGACTGGAGGGTTTTAAAATGTCAACCATGAAATGTGGACAGATGTCTCCTTCAGGCTGGACCAGGTGAGACAGGTATATTGACTCTCTCCCGAAAGATCATTAGTGAGCCAAATTAGTTTTCATTGACGATCAGGAGCGGATGAAGAACACAGGACTTTGTATATGAGAAAGGAGGCGGTTACGAGGGAATATGATGGAGATGTTTAAGATAATGAAGAGTGTACATGGTGAGTCATTCGTCAAATACAAGATTTGTTCATACCAAGTATTTATACTGGTTTATTTTTTTTCCAGATACTCTTACTATAATTCACCAAATGTCCATCCATCTGTCCGTCCATCCGTCCGCTCGAAGGTACCGCAAAAACGGCTGAACCGATCGCAACGATATTTTGGGTGGGTAATCCTGGGATCTCCTGGAGTAAAATAGGGTATATTGTTTTTCCAATTTCAGCTTTGGCCTCCAGCATTTTCAGGTTTGGACTCCCGCATAACGTTATTTGCCCACGTGCCGCAGAAACGGCTGCATCGATCGCTGCACATCTGCACCGATCGCTGCACAGCTGCGCCGATCGGCTGCACCATTCGGACCCAGTGACCTCGGACAAAGACCTTTTATAAGGACATGGGTTGAATCCCTGCTTGAGAGAATGCCAACCCCCTCCCCGCCATCACGGCCATCTCTTCAACTCACAATCCCACGAGATATGTGGAAAGGACGACCCAAAACCAATTATCTTCTTTTTGATTCCTATATAAACATCATTAAAAGTAAATAATGACCTTGGCCAAAGTTCAAACGACGTGAGTTTAATCTCTACGTGAGAGAATTTCACATAGCTATTTGGGGTGGCATATATGCTAACAGATCGCTGTCTCCATCGATCTTGCCAAGGCTGTAACACCTATCAGCTCAAACTCCTTTTATCAGTTGACTTGGTAGTTTTTACAATGAAGGAAACATTGACAATGTTGTTAAAAGTTTATTTTGTGATTAATTTGTGATTGGAGTTATGTTGTTTGGAATGAAAAAAGAGATGTCGAATTCAAGTGAATGACGACATGCCGTGAGCGTTTCTACTTTCTGAACGTGAAATTCGCGGATCGCCATGTGCAGATTCGCCATGGACTCAAGATTGATGTTTCTATACGTGAACGTATCCGTTTGTTTGCGAACAGGTACGTTTTTCATGGAAGTCTTTCATGAACTTGCTGTCCATGTCTGACGTGCGACTGAGGGTGCTACAGGAATGTGAAATTTATTGGTTTCATGCTTTAGCATTCACCGTATCTGCATTGCCTGTTTGCTTCTGGCCTCCCACCCGTGCGTAGCGCGGGTATCTCACTAGTATAAACAATACATTAAACCAAGATGGCAGACACCAGTCCATTTACAATGGAAGAGAGGCTGGTAGCAGTGGTGTGGTACCACCAGAGGAGAAACACAAACAAGACGATGCAACACGGGTAAGAAAACTTTGAGGAGCACTTTTGGAAATCCAGCATCGTCAAAATCAAATCTTCATCTTTGGGGAAAAAGGTATTTAAGACTGGAAGTGCACTCTACAGCAATTCCAGTGGACGACTAAAAATCCGTGATTTGGGAAATATTAAAAAATCATGATGGAAACGTTCTGCAGAGTTGGATGTTTCGTATTCATTGTTATGTCGCACAATGAAAGAAGACCTTCACATGAAACCATATAAACCAACTGTCATTTGTGAATTGTCAGATGCAGATCATGAAAACAGGTTGATATCTTGTGACAGAATGCTGCAGCACTTCGATACAATTTCGAAAAGATGCAAGGTTATGTTTAGTGATGAGTGTGCTGTTTACCTCAGTTCATCTCAACGCAATGTTAACTTTTGGAGTGATGCTAATCCACATTATGGTGAAGAAGTGCAAGACCATCCATCACATGTTATGGTTTTGGCGGCATTATCTACCCACCGCCTCATTGGTCCTTACTTTTTTGATGCCTTGGTCAAGCAGCAGTCATATCTGCATATGTTGGAGAATTACCTCACACCTGTACTTGAATGAAGCGCACTAGCCCATGAGATTTATTTCACGCAGGATGGGGGCACCTGCACATCATGCATGTGTGATACGAAATTACCTCAATCACATTTTTCACCAACCATTGGATTGACAGGTCGTCGCAAACACTTCTGTGGCCACCGCACAGTCCTGACCCGGCCACTTGCGACAATTCTCTGTGGGGAAACGTCAAAGCAAAGGTTGCAGAACATCGCATGGCATCTGTTGATGAACTGAAACAACGCATTCAGGAACATTTGCCACCATAACACATATTGGTATTTTGCGTCGGTCCTCCACCAAAGTTCCTTGTTATTACCCTGCACTCGCAAAAAGCGGGGTTAAGCGATCGCTTGAATACGTACATATATGTATATCGTACATACATGGCTGCATTTTTAAAAATCATTCTCAGCAACCGTTGGTCCGATTGACACGAAATCTTCAGCATAGTATGTGCCCACATATGTGGAATTTTATATTGATAATCATGATGTCATATGTCACATGGTAGAGAGCCATCTTGGAAAAACAGTAAAACTCTGGACCTCGATATCTCCAAAACTGCTCCATGAAAAAAATTGAAATGTCTCCGCATGGGGAATGAGTGTTGTTAATGATGATGTGCTGGTAGAATCTACAGGATATCTTTACCCTCACCAGAGGAGAGGGTATTGCATTTGAGTCAGTTTGTCTGTCTATTTGTTTGTTTGTCCACACAGAATAAATATGATTTTCTCTGCAACCGTTTGTCCGATTGACAGTAAATTTTCACCAAAGGTGCAACTCCACCTGTATAATTTTTAAAAGATAATCACGATGTCATAGGTCACATGGTAGAGACCCATCTTGGAAAAGCCGAAAAACTTTGCACCTCTATATCTCCGAAAGCGCTGCATAGAAAAAAATTGAGACATGGCTCGTTGTAAAATAAATGCGCCTATAAAAACCAAAACAGTTTCTTTCACCCATTCTGCTCCCTGGTTTACCCCTGAACTCCGCCTGATGAAAACTCGTGCTCGCCAACTTGAAAGACTCCGCAATAAAACAGGTCTCACAATTCACTCCCAAGCCTACAAGGACCACCTACAACACTACAAAGATGCCCTCTCCCGCGCCCGCTCCGCCTACTACTCTCAAATTATCCACTCTGGCTCTGGAAACCCAAAAGCACTCTTCTCTACAATAAACAAACTCCTCAGCCCCCTGGACACCACCACCCAAACTGTGTGGACAATGTGGACAATGTGGACAAACTGTGTGGATGTGGACATTCTGTGTGGACAAACAAACAAATAGACAGACAAACTGACTCACCCAGTCATTCACAGTAGACAACTGCATCTACTTCCTTTCATTCTTCCAAAGCAAAATTGACAACATCTACAGCAGCTTAACCACCACCGCACCTGCTCCCCCTCAAACCACCTGCACCCCCCCTTATCCTGCCAACCCCTGTCTCAGTTCTCCCCAGTCTCCCCTACTGACCTCTCTGAACTCCTCATAGGAATGAAAACTGCCACCTGCACCCTTGACCCCATCCCCTCCAGCTTTGTCAAGGCCTCCCTTCCTGCTCTCTCTCCACTTATCACTGCAACAATAAACTCCTCCCTGTCTACAGGCATCGTCCCACCATCCCTCAAAATTGCTGCTGTTACCCCCATTCTGAAAAAACCTGGACTCAACCCTGACACCCTAAACAACTTCAGACCCATCTCCAACCTACCCTTTCTGTCAAAAGATTTGGAACGCGCTGTAGCCACTCAACTTAAACATCACCTCTCTGCCAATAACCTGTATGAAACATTCCAATCTGGATTCCGCTCCAACCACAGTACTGAAACTGCTCTCCTCAAAATCACCAACGACCTTCTCCTCTCCTCTGACGCTGGCAACCTCAACATTCTCATCCTCCTCGACCTCAGCGCCGCCTTTGACACCATCAATCACACCATCCTCCTCACCCGACTTGAAACCACCTTTAACATTACCGGCACTGCCCTCTCTTGGATCAAATCATACCTCTCCGACAGACGCCAGTTCATCTCCATCAATAACTGCAAATCCCCCACTGCTCCCCTCCCCCAAGGTGTCCCCCAAGGTTCAGTTCTTGGCCCCCTCCTCTTCATCCTGTACCTGTCCCCCTTTGGTCACTTAATCCGCCGTCATGGTCTCCAATTCCACTGCTTCACCGATGACATCCAGCTTTTCATCTCCACCAAGTCCATCTCCACCGCCACCCACTCTATCCTGACATACTGCATCACTGAAATAAAATCCTGGCTTCAAATCAACTTCCTCAAACTTAACTGTGATAAATCTGAAATAATCATCATTGGCCCAAAAACGCTCACCAAATCCACCCATAACTTTGCCCTCAACATCGACGGTTTCCCAGTATCCACCTCCCCTCACATCCGGAATCTTGGCATCATCTTTGACCAAACCCTCTCCTTCGACAAATACACTAAACAAATCACAAAGACAGCCTGCTTTCACCTGAAAAACATCGCCCGTCTCCGTCCACCCCTCTCCTCCATGGCTGCAGAAACCCTCATCCATGCCTTCATCACCTCCCGTCTGGACTACTGCAACAGCCTCCTCTTTGGTTCACCCTCAATAATCATCAATAAACTCCAATACATTCAGAACTCCGCTGCTCGTCTTCTCACCCATTCCCGGACCCGTGACCACATCACCCCCGTCCTTTACAAGCTTCAATGGCTCCCCATCCCCCAGAGAATCCAGTACAAAATCCTCCTCTTGACCTACAAAGCCCTCCATAACCTGGCCCCATCCTACCTGACTGACTTCCTCTCCAGACACACTCCCAGCCACAACCTCCGCTCTGCTGGTACCAACCTCCTGACCCCCCCCCCCCCCCCCCCCATGCGGACCAAATTCAGATCCTGGGGGGACAAGGCCTTCTCCATCGCTGCTCCCACCCTCTGGAACTCACTACCTCACACCATCAGAGACTCCTCCTCACTCACCACATTCAAAACATCACTCAAGACCCACCTGTTCAACACTACATTCAACATTTAACCCACAGCATTTAACGCCTGACTATCTCTTCTCCTTCTCCTTCCTTTTGCTTTGATTATTTACATGTTGATTTTTGGCTTTTTGCACTTGTTTTTTTGTACTCTGTCAAAGCGTCTTTGGGCTTCTTGAAAAGCGCTATCTATCTATAATTCCATTAATCTCTGTGTGTATGTGTGTATGTGTGTTTGTATGTGTGTATGTGTGTATGTGTGTATGTTTGTCTGTGACCGCTGTTTCTCGACAACTACCGGTCCGATATACTTGAAACTTGCCAGGTATATTGCTGGGGACCCGAGGATGTGCCTTTTCAAGGTTTGAAATTAATCGGACAAGTAGTTACCGAGCTATGGCGATTTCTTTACCAAACACCGCAAGCCGTTCGCTTTGGACCAAACCATTTCATGTAAATAGAGGGGGGGGGGTTCTGTGGTCGTTGCGAATGGACCAAACCATTCATGTAAATAGAGGGGGGGGGGTTCTGTGGTCGTTACTGCCACGTGGTTTCAAAGTTTTTTTTTGTTGTTGTTGTTTGCACGCATGTTTTTTTGCACCCACGTACGGGCACGCCCTAGGATGTTTACACACACACACCCCTACACAAATTTTTTTTTTTTTTTTTTTTTGGCAAGGAACGGGCACCTACGTACGGGCACGTCCTAGCTTATATATAGTACGGGCATGCCCTAGTATAAAATAAATGTATTATTATTATTATTATTATTGTAAAGAACTCTCCATGGGGAATAACATATTGTTATGAATTTTGGAGTTGGGGATATCTAGATCCAGGTACATCTCCATAGGTAGGTGCTCCGATGATCATGATAGAAGAACCATCTCGATGTATAGTAAGTCAGGGACCTGTAGCCCGTATGTTGGAGACTTGGAGTAAGCTGCGTATCTGTGTCCCGTCACGAAGGGGCGGGGCTTGGTAACTAGAATTAGGGAATATGCTAACTCCATTGTGTGTCGTTCCTTCTGTGATCTACCCAGTGTCCCTTATGGCAATACATCCCATAGACATTAGCTAGGCCCATTAGCGCACCACACATTAAATAATTCCCCCGCTGCCACAATGGCTTTGGAAGAGCAGACGGAAGCGGCCACGTACAACGCCGTCATGGGCATCAAACATCGTGCAAGGCAAGCAATAGCCACGCCCAGGAGAACGTGTGATTGGTTGGGGTAAGAAGCTGGCCATTGATTGGTGAAAGGAAGGTGGAAGGAAGCGGCAGACTGATTGGCCACCGACGGATGGCATGACATGGGGGGCGGGAAGCGCTCGGCCAATGGGAGGACACCAACGCGGTGAGAACTGAGAAGATTCGAGAAGTCGAGGAGCACCGCGCTGGTTGGGGGCGAGGAGGGCTGACGTCACACCGCGAGAAAAACTGCTTGCTCGCTGGCATTTTGGCTCTCTTCTTCCCTTGGGCCTCTCGTTCCTGGTTCCTTCCTGCCCAAAGCTCTTCCCTTTGCCTCTTGCCTTCCCTTGACTGTCCCTTTGTGTTGGACCTGTTCTGCTGTGTGGACGTTCGAAGGAAGGTGGAGAGACCAGCGCTGATGATCATCCTCCCCTGTGTCGTGCTCCTGGTGCCTGTGTGCTGTGCTGTGTAGCGCGGGACGGACAGTGCAGAGTGGGGTGTTCGCGCCAACGCCCGAGCAGTTCGCGCCAACGCCCAAGCCATTTCGCGCCAACCGGAACCATTGGGTCTCGAACACCGGAGCCTGGACGATTCCTGATGGATGCTACATCTACAGACTACAAACAGCTAAGACGCATCACACACGAGCAAAACGAAACGTTAAATTTATTAATTAAATCCTGTGTTGTGTATTTGAAGTGAGTTGTGGGGACGTCCCAATTTAGGATTTAGTTTCTTCTGTCGCGTCCATTGTTCTTGGTTCCGTAAGATAAACGCGCTTTCTTTTTGTACATAAATCTCGTTTTGGTTGATTTATTAATTGATTTCAGGTTGAAGACGCCTGCGGCCGTGAAGGTAAGTGGCATTGTTCATTCCGGCTTATGTATGAACCATCAATTGGGATAAACGCCTCCAAGTAAGCTCGAGTCCATCCGCGATGCCACTGTCCTAACCAAGAGGGGAATCGCGCAACAATATGTTAATGATGAATAACATGTCATAGGTTCTACCATTATGACGTCATAATTTGACAAGTCAAAACTTCACCCAATGAAGATGAAATTTCGAGTGTAACCTCGGAATAAATTGGTGGAGAAAAAAATAAAAATAAGAATGACGTCATCGGTCACGTGGTTTGGCCGCCATATTTGTTTTAACACTAAAGCCTTAAAAACCACGACAAACACGTCCTGGCGAGTGTCTGCAATCTCTGATTGCTCTTTCTTGTTGGTAATTGTTGTGATGTACTGAACTGAACTTTCTGTTGTGCTTAACAGAAACTTTCCTCCTTCATGATGTCTCTGATTCCTTGGTATCTTTCCCAGGTTACTCCCTCCTCCGGTATGATAGACCTGAGCCTCGTCCTGGAGGTGGGGTTGCTATCTTTATAAAAAAACTCTCTTCCTCACTCGCCCTGCACTGCCCTCTCTCCACCTCACCCCCAGGAATACCTTTGGCTACGGCTTCCCCTTCGCTCCCACCTTTTGTTCATATGTGTGTTGTACTGTCCACCAAACAGTGATGACTCCATCTACATCTCGCTGTCTGATAACATGGACCAACTTCTATCTACCCATCCCAACTCTCTCTTCCTCATATGTGGTGATTTCAACTGTCACCATGCCAGTTGGCTGGGGGTGGGTACCTCTCTCACCAGCCATGGCTCCTCAGCAAAGGACTTCTGTGACTCACTGGGACTGACACAATCTGTCAATTTCCCAACATGGATCTCAGTCAACGGAGCATCCTCTCTTCTGGACTTGGTTATGACTAACTTCCCTGAAAATGTCTGCTGCTCGTCTTCTGCTCCAATCGGCTCTTCTGATCATGTGCTTGTTAAAGTGGACATCTCTCTGACCATTCTCAGAGAGCCTCCTCAGCATCGATGAGTCTGGCATTTCACTCAGGCCAACTGGCACGGGCTTCAAGCAGCCATCAGTCATCTGGACTGGTCTCCCATCTCTACTGCCTCTGACATCAACTCATCCTGGGAATTCTTCCAAAGGAAATTGCTCTCTCTCATGCACAGATTTATCCCATCTAGTCTTCAGTTGTCATACCCTTCCTCCCATCCATGGTACACGGAATCTTGTGGTGAGGCTATTGCCCAGAAACAACTTGCTTTCGTCTCCTGGAAAGCAAATCCAACGGAAGGAAATCTCATTTCCTTTCACAAAGCCCGAAACAAGTGTGTGTCCACCCTCAGGAGAGCCAGGAAACAATATCTCTCCGTTCTCAGGACTGAACTCTCTTATCTGTCTCCCTCTTCCAAATCCTGGTGGCGTCTGGTCAAATCTGTTTCTGGTGTTTGTTCCCCCTCCATCCCCTCCCTCACCTCAAATGGCCACACGGCTGACTCCGCACATGAAAAAGCTGAATGCCTCAACTCTGTGTTTGCCTCTAAATCTTGTGTCCCAAACCCATCCCTCTCTGTACCCACCGTACCCAGTTGTACCCAGCTGCTCCTGGAATCTGTGTCCTTTCCTCCTGACAAGGTGGAAAAGTTTCTGTCAACCCTCGACTCTGATTCTGCAACTGGACCTGACGGCATCAGCCCATGGGTCCTAAAATCATGTTCCTCCGCTCTTTCACTCCCTCTCTCTGTTCTCTTCACCCTCTCTTTTGCTCAAGGTCATCTTCCATCTGCTTGGAAATCTGCCAACATCACCGCTTTGCACAAAAAAGATCCCAGCAACTACAGACCAATCAGCCTTCTCCCAATTATCAGCAAAGTCATGGAATCCATCATTGCTTCAGATATGAAATCTTTCCTCTTCTCCAATGGCTTGATCTCTGATCATCAATTTGGTTTCAGACCTGGACACTCCACTCTGGACATGCTGCTTCTGCTTTCTCAACAATGGATGGAGGTCCTCAATGCCAAACAGGAAATTAGAGCAGTCTCCCTTGACATATCACGTGACTTCGATACGGTCTGGCACCCCGCTCTGCTCACCAAACTCTCCTCTTTTGGTATCCATGGAAATCTCCACGCATGGCTGGCGGACTTCCTCTCTAGTCGTAGTCAACGTGTGGCCCTGAATGGGTTTCTCTCATCTCCTCTTCCTGTTCAGGCTGGAGTTCCCCAAGGCAGTGTTCTGGGCCCTGTGCTTTTTCTGGTCTTCATCAATGATCTCTCTGACTCTCTTGAAAATCCTCTCTATCTCTTTGCTGACGACTATACTCTCTGTCGCTCCATTCTTCATCCCTCAGATCGGCAGTCTGCAGCCTCCTCACTCTCTGCAGACCTTGACAAAATCACAGACTGGGCAAACAAGTGGACCATGTCTTTCAATCCTGACAAATTTCACACTCTTACGATGTCTCTCCGAAAAGACCGACTGGACAACCCTCCCATCAACTTTCTGAAAAATCCTCTCCAAGAAGTTCTGTCACTCAAGCTTTTGGGTCTCACTATCTGCCATGATCTTTCCTGGGAAAACCACATTTCAAATCTGGCCTCCAAAGCCAGTCGCCGACTGGGCATCCTCCGTCGTGCGAAGTCCTTCCTTGGCACACCTGAGCTCCTCACCACATACAAGGCTTTCATCCGCAGCTCAATGGAATACTGCTCTCCCCTCTGGGCTGGTGCTCCTGCCTCACACCTAGCTCGCCTTCACGCTGTTGAACCCAAAGCATTCAGAATCATTGGAATCTCCCGCGATGAAGCTAACTCCAAGGGCCTCTCACTCACTCACCGCAGGCAGGTTGGTGGTCTTTCTGTCTTCTACCGACTCCTCTCTGGTCTTGCCCCCCCAGCTCTCTCTGGGCTCTGTCCCGCAAATATTCCTACAGGTCGCACAAGATCTGCCTGCAACCCTCTTATGGTGAAACTGCCAAAATCAAGACTCTCTGCTCACCTTCACTCCTTCATTCCTCTTTTCTCCCGCCTCTGGAACAAACTCCCTCACTCTCTTCAATCCCACTCCACCCTCCAAGTCTTTAAAACAGCTGTTCACCACCATCTCTTATCTTCCCCCATCCAAAACCTTGATCTTTTCTACCCCCGCTAATTTCACCCCAATTCCACTTTTTTGAAATACCAACTTCTGTCCAGGAAGTCCTTTGTGTCCTTGTGTTTTATACTTCTCACCCCCCCCCCCCCCCCTTCCCATGCCTCCTCCCCCCAGGCCCTCTCCCTTCCACACATCTCCCTGCTCTCGGATGTTGTGTTTGTGTGCTTCCCCTTCTCTCCCCATCTTGTCTTCCGCTCCCTCTTTTTGGGTATTTTGTTTGTCTGGTTGATTTGTTTGTGAAGTAAATGTTAGCTCTTTCACGAGCCTCGATTCAGTATACAAAAAAAAGAAAGAAAAAAAGAAAAAGTGATTTAAAATGTTAGCAAAGCTTTACTGAATGTTTTGATAACTCCTCAAATTTTATTGTATATTTTCTTTGGTGCAATGTGAATACAAAATGAATTTTCTCCTACATTCTGTAAGCTTTAAAATGCATTTGAATTCGTTTGTGTTAATTGGAATTCCATGCTCATTTTATGCCTAATGTAGATAATAATAATAATAATAATAATAATAATAATAATAATAATAATGTACTGCTCGTTGCATCATTGTTTGCAAAAAATTGTGAAGATTTTTATGGAAAAAAATTAATATTTTGACAAAAAGAAATTCAAAACATTTTTCGTACATGTTTTTGGTTTTGTTGAATCAATCTGCTGCTGCGAACCGAATATTTTGTGGATGGAAAATGTGGGATGCAACAACATATAGTTGGCCATGTGTGAAAGGAACACTCCAACTATTTGCAAAGTTTGACAATGGGCCTTATTTTTTGTCAAGCCAAATGCTAGCTGTATCGGGAACTGATGTTGTTGCCAAAGAAATGGGAAGGACTCGTCAGTGGGCTGTATTACAATGCCAGGAATTAGCACCATTTTGTGTGATCCTGCAATTGTTGCCTGCAAAAGTCGTTCGTTGATGATGGGCGACCCTTCTGTATTTTCACACTATTCAGCATTGACAACCCATCTAAAACCGAAATTACATACAAAACCTTAATTTATTAAACAAATTGCTTATGACTTTATTTGGGTGGTGTATTGGCAACAGACCGCTGCGTCAATCGCTCCTGAAAATAAAAATAACCCGAGTTACGTACATGAAGCAAAAAACTTGCCCACCACAAAGTGCATATATAATACATCGTGGTTATATAGCTCAGGTAAATTGCAATTGCACTGGCCTGTAGGCCGAGGCCCCCAACATATTGTCGCTAGCACAAGGCCCATGACACATATCGGCTCCAACCATTTGATATATGATGTTTCTTTTAACAGTTGTTTTGGTTGTTTTACATTGAATGAAAGAGCATGGTGATTGTGAATCCGAGACTTCCGAAGACGTATTAAGCTTGCCGAAGCACCAAAATGGAGGACGTATTGTTTTCTTGCTGACAATTGTGGGTGGAGTCAGGCCAGCTGTCCAGCCAATGGGTTTGAATGCTTCATACGCTTGCAGCTTCATTATATTTATAACATAAGATGTTTCTTTACAAGGAAATTAGGAAATTAGAGCTGTCTCCCTCGACATATCACGTGCCTTCGATACGGTCTGGCACCCCGCTCTGCTCACCAAACTCTCCTCCTTTGGTATCCATGGAAATCTCCACGCATGGCTGGCGGACTTCCTCTCTAGTCGTAGTCAATGTGTGGCCCTGAATGGGTTTCTCTCATTTCCTCTTCCTGATCAGGCTGGAGTTCCCCAAGGCAGTGTTCTGGGCCCTGTGCTTTTTCTGGTCTTCATCAATGATCTCTGACTCTCTTGAAAATCCTCTCTATCACTTTGCTGATGACTCCACTCTCTGCCGCTCCATTCCTCATCCCTCAGATCGGCAGTCTGCAGCCTCCTCACTCTCTGCAGACCTGGACAAAATCACAGACTGGGCAAACAAGTGGAACATGTCTTTCAATCCTGACAAATCTCACACTCTTACGACGTCTCTCCGAAAAGACCGACTGGACAACCCTCCCATCTACTTTCTGAATAATCCTCTCCAAGAAGTTCTGTCACTCAAGCTTTTGGGTCTCACTATGTGCCATGATCTTTCCTGGGAAAACCACACTTCCAAGCTGGCCTCCAAAGCCAGTCGCCGACTGGGCATCCTCCATCGTGCGAAGTCCTTCCTTGGCACACCTGAGCTCCTCACCACATACAAGGATTTCACCCGCAGCTCAATGGAGTACTGCTCTCCCCTCTGGGCTGGTGCTCCTGCCTCACACCTAGCTCGTCTTCACGCTGTTGAAACCAAAGCGTTCAGAATCATTGGAATCTCCTGCGATGACGCTACCTCCGAGGGCCTTTCACTTACTCACCGCAGGCAGGTTGGTGGTCTTTCCGTCTTCTATCGACTCTTCTCCGGCCTTGCTCCCCCAGCTCTCTCTGGGCTCTGTCCCCCAAATATTCCTACAGGTCGCACAAGATCTGCCTGCAACCCTCTTATGGTTAAACTGCCAAAATCAAGACTCTCTGCTCACCTTCACTCCTTCATGCCTCTTTTCTCCCGCCTCTGGAACAAACTCCCTCACTCTCTTCAATCCCACTCCTCCCTCCAGTTCTTTAAAAGAGCTGTTCACCACCATCTCTTATCTTCCCCCATCCAAAACCTTGATCTTTTCTACCCCCCTCTAATTTCACCCCAAATCCACCTTTTTCAAAAACCAACTTCTTTCCTGGAAGTCCTTGGTGTCCTTGCGTTTTATACCTATCCTGCCTCCCCCCAAGCCCTCTCCCTCCCACACATCTCCCGATGTCCCTGCTCTCAAATGTTGTGTTTGTGTGCCTCCCCATCTCTCCCCATCTTGTCTACCGCTCCCGTTTTTATATACTTTGTTTGCTTGTTTGTTTGATTTGTTTGTTTGATAAATGTTAGCTCTTTCACGAGCCTCGATTCTGTATACAAAAAAAAAAGAAAAAAAAAAAAGGAACTTAAACTCAGGAGGAGGTCATTATGACCATCAACAGCTTGCGCACTATGATTTTCAGCATATGGTTGTTTGTCCGTACTCTATTCATTTAAACAAGTACCATTTTTAAACTTTGTTGTGACTCAGTGGGGGCTTGACCCATCGACCTCCCAGACCTCGAGTGGATGCCCCAACCACGACACAACTAAGTTGATAAATATCTATCTTCAGCTTCATAAGTTCAAGCTAATGCCTTAAAATCACTGGAACATGAATGGCACATTGGAATAAACACTCAACTCTTGCACCTCTGTTCAATGGTGCACATAGAAACTGTAATATGTGTGTGAGACGACAAAAGTCTAATGTTAGGCAAAGGACAACGGATGTTACAAAACCATTGCGTATCCTAAAATCAAAAGATTCAACTGATCATGTCTTTGAAAATCTTTCCTACATGCCTTCATTTCAAAATATCCATTGTAAATTCTAACCGCAGAACACATAATTGGTGAAATTACCTCTCCTGAAGCAGCACACACTCCTTCTTCCAAAGGCAAGCAAATTCAACAGAAAACTCCAATAATCCACCAAGAAAATGCCTCAGGGCCAGGTGTGTGCACCATTTCACCAAGTTCTTCAAATGAGAACATTGTTACAAAGAAACCAACAACACACGCAATAACATCAACTCTGAAGGAGAGATAAAAAGCTTCTCCTTTAAAAAATGTTTGAGTCAAAAAGACGTTTTATATATCTAGGGGAATTCACCGATAGCTGGGAAAATGTATGAAATTAGTTGGGGAATGTGTATAAAATGATGATTGAACATCAGTGCAGAGTACTGATTCGGTAGGACAATACTTCGGGGTTGGGGGATAAACCTTTTGACCCCATAATCTATCATGGCTATCTCTAATTCAAAGCACATGTTGCTTTGAGGATTGGACAACAAATAATACTAATAACCTGTGTGTATTTCTTTGAGACAAGCACAAAATACGGATATGACAAGGACTGCACTCTGCGCGGAGATTCCCTGGCTGGCAATCATTCTTGATGGTAATTTCACACATTTTTCCCCGTTTTTTTGCATACAAGATCGAGGCTCGTGTAAGAGCTAACATTAATCACAAAAAACATTTGCTTTGCCTGTTTTGTCACAAAAACAAAAACAAAACAAGTACACATACATTCAAAGTACACCGCCCCCATGCCAAATAATTAAATATCCTCCAGCGCGGCATTGCTGGGGCGCCTCCGGCGCCCGGCAATACCGCGGTGCAGCTCATAGAGATTGCATTGGGAGGGACAGGTGTACAATAAATTGATTGATTAATTGCATAATTAAAATCAATAAAAGACAAGTACAGATACGTTCGAAGTACACTGCCCCCATGCCAAATAATTAAATATCCTCCAGCGCCTCCTCCTCCAATTAAATAAAAACCTTCCAATTAAATATCCAAATATTAAATATAAATTGTCCAACCGACTGACGCCTCTGGCGCCCGGCAATACCGCCGTGCAGCTCATAGAGACTGTATTTGGAGGGAGAGGTGCACAATAATGCACTTTGGAGGGAGAGGTGCACTAAACCACCAGTGCTTCATCCAAAGATGTATCTTTTAGAAATGTAATTAAATAAGTCATTAATAAAAAAATTAAATAATTAATTGATCAATCGATAAATAATTCATCGATTAAATGATTAATCAATAAATCAAAAATATCCTTGATAGCCACATCACTTGGTCACTGTCATGTCCAAATATCAGCTTCCCAGCTCAAAGGATGCCTGAGAAATTGCCCAGATGAGAAAAAAAAATAAAAAAAATAATTAATAATGAAAATAAATAAATAATAATCATAAATAAAAAATAATTAATCAATTCGCTAATAGAACACATAAACCACCACCATTTCATCAGAGTCTGTAAAAAAAAAAAAAAAAAAGAAGTCATTAATCAAATAATTAATTAATTAATTGATTAATCAAATCAAAAATAGCCTTTGCAGCCAAATCACTTGGTCATTGGCATGTCCAAATATCAGCTTCCGAACTCAAAAGGTGCCTGAGATAATGGCTAGAAGAGAAAGGAAATGTATATTATGTACTTAATTAATCACTAATAATTAAATAACTCGTCAATTAATTGATTAATCAAAAAACAAAAAATACCGTTTTGCCAAAGGAATTGCTCACCAAAGTGCCAAAATTTCAGCTGCCTAGCTCAAAGGATGGCTGAAATATCGCCCGGACAAACAAGAAAACAAACAAGAAAGAAAGAAAACAAACAACCAGAGTGAAAACTGAGTACTCCCTTTCAGCGTGCGTCATTGCCGAGCCCCCTTCGGTGCCCGGCAATGACGTTATGCAGCGCCTGGAGATGGCATAGGAAAGGAGCGGTGTACAAAAAATAACATTTGTCACATTTGCTTTTCAGCCTGCCTTGCTCTACAAACTCCTATGGCATCCAAGGCCACCTCCACAAGTGGCCTACTGACTTACTCTCCTCTCGTAGCCATCGTGTGGCTCTTAACGGAAACATTTAATCTCTTCTCCCAAGGAAGGCTGGAGTGCCCCAAAGCAGTGTTCTGGGCCCAGTTCCATTGCTAATATTCAGAACTTAACTCCAGAAAACGCATCAATCTCTTTGTTGATGACTCACCCTCTGCCGTGACACCCCTCATTCTGCAGACAAGCATGCAGTAGTCTCTTCCTTCACTGAAGATCTTGATATAATGACATGCTGCTCAATTCCAATACTGACAAATATCAAATAAAATCGATGACAGCACAGACGAATCTGGAACAATTACTTGACTTTTTGGAAGCACATCACTCAGAGGTCTAAGAGAAGCATCCATGACCAATAAAGCAGTTAATCTAATCATGTGTTTGTGAGTGTTAACATCTCTCTGGCTATTGTCAGAGAGCTGCCTCAGTGCTGTAGCCAAGTTCACTGTAGCTGATTGGCAAGGACTGCAAGTTGCCCTCATGGAAAGACTAGTCCTGCATTTCCACCTCTCCCGATAGTAATACTGCATGAGAATCCTTCCGTACAAGCTTGGTTTCCCATTTGTATGGATTCATACCATCTCATCTGCAGATATCATATCCTGGTACACAGAATCCTGTGGTCTGACAGTTCACTTCAAACAAATTGCTTTCTCTTCCTGAAAGACAAACCCGTGTGAAGGCAACCTCAGTTCATTCCACAAAGCCTGGAATGCACATGATCTTGGTAGTATGCATACGTTCTGAGCCAATCAGGAGGAAGTGGGTCACGTGTTAGGCATGGCAGCATCAACCATTTTAAGAACTAGCATGCACTCCAGAGGGCAGGAATACCCTTCTCGGACTACCTTCGTTGGGTGATCCACTTTGGGTTGTTGTACTGTATTGAAATGTACGTACAGGGGCTGCTCTCTCGCTTCCGGGTCACGCTCTTACACATCCGGGTCGAGGATTCATCTTGACCGAGTTCCGTTCGTTGTCCATTTTAAACCTGATTGGATCTGAGCCTGACTGTGTGGCATCTCCTCAACAAGTACTGGCGTGGTGGCAGCGTTTCATCCCACTCCTCTTGTTATCACAGTCAGTTCCCGGATTAAACATGGCAGGTGACAATCGGCAAAAGGACCGACTGAGTGATTTTAATAACAACTACTAACAACTAATGTTGTTTAATAACAACTAATGTTTACGTCCTAAGATGGCAGCCTTGAGTCACGTGGCAAGGCAGTGGCATCTCTCCAAAAATGATACAATAACGTCATTCGAATGCTGGAGACAGAACATATTGTACGTGTTATCGTTGGATTTGAACTTTGCCTCATTCCTTGGAGAGAGTGTCAACTGGGCTAAGAAATCTTCCCTTTCCCCACATCATAACTTTGCCGACGACGGTGCTGAGACTCAGAATGGCCGGACGGCACAACAGAAGGCAATTCATCTCTAACGTTTGCTTGGACAAATTGCCAATTTTTGTCCAATAATGTCATGATCCACAATTGTAAAGAATAGGGGAGCGAAGAACGCCCTGAGGATTTGTTTGAGCGATTCTCCAATCTCCAGGAGCGGTCATATCAATCTTCATCACAGTCATTTAAACCCAGTGACCCTGCCGACCCCATCACAAGCTTTCATCACCTCTGGTGACGTACTTGGTACGCAACAGGAGACCTCTGCTCGCTGGTTCCTTTGGAATGGGGTGGAGAAGCACTAGGCATCCTGGCTGTTGCCCCCTGGGCCTCCTGAGTCCTGATCCATCGTGGCCTGCCTCCCCAGGTCTTGTCAATTTGGCCTCTGTCTGCATCGTCAGCCCCGTGTTGCCCCTGTACCCTGGGGACATTTCAACCAAAGCCCGGCTGGTGGTCCTGCGCTTGAGGCCTCTGGTGACCTTCCCCAGGACTTATATGTAAGTGCATCCTTGTGTACACCATCACCATTCCCTAGGCCTCGACGCTCTGTCCAATCGTGGAGGCAGCCTGCTTATCTGGCCGATTATGTCGAGGGGGCAGAGGCATGGGCAGGGGCAGGAGCAGAATCAGGGGGAGAAGCAGGAGCAGGGACAGGAGCAGAGGCAGGAGTAGGGGCAGGAGCAGGGACAGGGTTGCAGGAGCAGGGGCAGGAGCAGGAGCAGGAGCAGGGGCAGAAGCAGGGGCAAGAGCAGGAGCAGGAGCAGGCCTGGCCAGGAAAGCAGTGATGAGTCAAACTTGCCAAATGAGGTCAAGGGCCATGAGGAATCTGGGGCTAAATTCCCAATCATAATTTCGGTGCTGGATGGCTCCAAATCATTCATGTTCGACATCCCGATTAAAATGGCTTCTTTAATCGGGGAAGAATGTGGCGACGTTCACAGCGCCGAAAACCTTAGATCAGGTGATTTGCTGATCCAGTGCAAGTCGGTAGCGAAGAGAGAAAACGTTCTGAGAAACTCCTTTTTCGGTGGCGTCCGAGTCTCTGGTCTCATCCCTCGTTCTCTGAAGGAAAGTCGGGGAGTTATTTATGGGATATCTCCTGCCATTGGTATGGAAGATATTAAGAGCCATTTGGTGGATAAAGTTGTAGTGGACGCCAGTCGCCTCACTATGGTTACGGAGTGGGCGAAGGTTGAAACCACGTCGGTGGTGTTGTCCTTTTCCAGCACTTGCCTACCCCCTAAAGTGTTCCTTGGGTATCGAGCATTTCCTGTCCGGGACTACATTCCCCCACCCCCCCTAAGATGCTATAGATGTTAAAATTTCGGACATACTGCACCATCTTGCAGGGGCAAACAACGCTGCAGTAAGTGCAATGGTTAGCATGAGTATGGTTGTTGTCCAAGCCTGAGAATGTGTTGTGCCAATTGTGGGGGCGACCACAGCGCTGTCTGCAGAGGGTGTTTGCAATTTCAAAGGGATGTCCGGATTCAACAAGTTAAAACTACTGGGAAGCTTACATACGCAGAGGCTGTTCTCAAAGTTCCTAAAGTTAAGGCGCTGGAACTGTACTGTACTGAACTGTACTGTATTGTACTCTAAGCAGAAACGTCTTGTTACTGATGGTAAATGTTACTCATTTGATCTCATTTTACTCAATTATTCTCATTTTTCTATTTAAATGTCTTATTTGATCGTTTGCTCATGATTTTTGGACTTTTGTGTGAGGCTCGAATGTATTCAATTGTTTACATGTTAGAAACTGTTTACCGTTTGCGATTTCGCCATTCACGGAGCTTTATAGACCGATCCAATAAGGACGATCGTGCCCCCTTCGCCGATAGGCGGGGCTCTTGCATCCTCCGCCATTACTGGGAGGCGTCCCGATCCAAACTTAACTCCAGCTAGCTGCGCCAGCACAACTATCATCGCGATCGTACATGAAAACTGTCCGTGATAATCGTTCTCAAGTGTTTCTCTATATGTGTGGAGCGGTCGTGGACACCTGGCACCTGAAGGCACACGATACAAACCCCGTTTTGGGCGATATCGCCGGGCACCGAAGGCACAAGGCCATGCAGCCCTGAAGGCACCTGGCACCTGGGGGTACCCGGTTTCCACTTCCACCTGCACCAAACCTATTTTGTTAGCAACCGCATACCCTATGCTACGCCATGCCGAGCCCCCTTCCGCCTTAGCCCCGAGTTTCTCGACCACTATGATAACGACTCCTCTGACCGACCCGACTAGGTGCCCGTCCCTTCATCCACTCCTCCATACGGCCAGGTCATGGCGGCCATACCACAGCCGCCCCGCATGGATTCTTCCCTCAGAGTCCACCTCCGCCCGGGCCGGCCACCTCTGGCAACTATGGCTAGGCCCCGAGTGGCCGCTGCCGAGCCCCAAGTTCCTTGATCACTAGGGTCGCGACTCATCTGGCAGACCCGACTGGGCCTCCGTCCCTTCGCGCGAGCCGCCTCACCGGCTCCTTATCGCTTCATCGACTCTTCCATACGGCCAGGTCACGGCGGGTGTATCACTGCCACCCCGCATCGATTCTTCCCTCAGAGTCCACCTCCGCGCGGGCCGCCACACCGGCTCCTCACCGGTCGTATAGCTCGGTGGACCGGTGGTATCATCCACGATTCCATCTTCTCGGATGAATCTAACAAACAAATATATTTTGTATCGATATTCTTTCGGCAAAGTGAACTGAGACCGGTAACTGCATGTAATCTGAACTCTGGAGAGCAAGCCGAATGAAGCGGACGCCTCCCACCTATGGCAGTCTATAGAGGGCGCCTGTCCATTGAACCCTCCGTCGGATCGGTCTATAGGAACCTAACCCCCACAGACAGCGAGGTGTGTGAGGTGTGTGTGATGTGTGTGTGTGTGTGTGTGTGTGTGTGTGTGTGTGTGTGTGTGTGTGTGTGTGTGTGTGTGTGTGTGTGTGTGTGTGTGTGTGTGTGTGTGTGTGGTGTGTGTGTGTGTGTGTGTGTGTGTGTGCTTTTTTTTCTTGTCTGTTCGTTCTTTCGTCCGATCACCAGAGCTGCTGGATCGGGCAGTTCAGTCTGGTTGCAAAAAGCAGGGCTGCAGTATGGGTAGTCTATAAAGCTCACAGTGCTCCTGGGGCGGGCATGACAAGGCGGCAGCAAGGCAAAGGGCAAATAGGCAAAGGTATAGCATGGCAAAGGCAAGCAAGGGCCAGGCAGACTGACACTACATTGGCAGGTGACGTTTGCCGGCTTCAGAAGCCGTACTCATGGGACAGGAACATGCAGAGGCAGCAGAGCAGGCGGCCAGCTTCAGTCCTAACCTAATCATAAATACCCCACCCCCCCCCCTCCCCTCCATAACTACCCTTACCCCTTAGTCCTTACTTAACCCTACACACTCTCTGATCCTTTAACCCCTTCTAACTAAACCATTCTTCCTGGGTTTATTAATCTTGGTAGCTATATCTCCCAGGAGGAAACCAAAGCACACACATTGCCAAACAGGTGGCGTGGCACCAAAAGTGTGCAGCCGAGCAGCCTGATGGGAGCATGTTTACCCTTACAAAACAATTTGGGACACGAGTCCTCGCAAAGGCCAATTAACCTACCCTGGTATCCTTGCGGCCACAAACGCACAACAATGGCACCAAAGGGGAGCATCCCTACTCTCAAACATTTATCAAAACTCGTGCTTCTTTTACCATTACACCCCCATTACACCCCCATTACACCCTCCCCCCTCCACAGCAGTTCTATACAACCACTTTGCCGTCTTTCCCACGCGTTGGTGCTTCCTCAAATTTGGGCCCAGCTCTCAAATTTTCTTCCTGTGTCATTGCATGATATCGTGGCTGTGAAGTTTAGCTCCATTTGCTGGCCTGTCCACCTGCATTGCTCACACACGGCACCCCCGGGCCATTGGGCTCGCCTCCGAGCCTACCTACTCCTTACTGAAACTTGGAGGAGGCCCCTGCTGGCTCTCCCCCCATGCCGGCTATGGCATTTGGTGCACCGAGCCCCTTCCCTCGGGTACCCGTGCCCAACACTGCTACACTGGCCTCATGGACTCCTATGGCCTACCCTGGCTGATGGGCTCCCAGTGCCGGGCGTGCTCTTTACAACCAAATACTACCTTCACTGAACCACAATCCCAGCCCCTCTACAACACCATTGCAACTTTGCAATTTAAATAATTTTCTTATTCACAGCACCAACCGCAAACGGCATCCATACCAAAACACCTGAACCCCCTCTATTCTAACGCCAATGTAGGCGAGGGTTAGTATCCGCAGCGGGGTCTCCTCTGCTCCACAAACACCCACCTTGTACCATTCACTGAATCATCATTCTACAAAAGTTTTGCCATGCTCCTCATTCACACCTCATCGCTCTCTCATCAAGAGGTCCTCCATTCATTCCTCGATTGGTAGGACAAAGAGGAAGAATAAGGGAAGTGCTAAACTATTGTCTGCCAATTATAAAAAAAAGAATTCCCATCTCATCAATCAAGTTATGTCACTGATCCCTTATTCTTTAACACTGTCCTTGTCTCTGTCTGTCTACATGAAGACCCTACACAATGCCCTCTAATGATTACTGTGGTGCCCCCACTGACCGAGGCTTTGCCCTTTGTGTTGCTGCACCCTGGCCGGGGAAACCCCCAACACAGTGCCTTCCAATCTCGGGCACGCACCCACGGTACCACCCGATATGCCACACGTGTCGCAATCCTCCCGCGGTGCTGTCTCATGGGGCTCCCCGGAATGCAATTTGCATCATGTGAGCCCGGCCCACAGACGAGGTGGTCACACCTGCTCCAGTCATACCCCAAGCACATGCCGTGCGCCGTGCATCACCCCGTGCTTCTAAGCACAGTCTCTCTTGCATGTCAGCCGGTCTGGCGTGTGCACAACTCCAGGTCCCCATGTGACCACTACCTGCAGTCTGCGGTGCCCACGCTAACCCACCGATGAGCGTGGGGGCACGGCGGGAATTTGCCAAGTTTCCTGCATCTTCTCCAGGGCTCTCCTCTCGGAATTCCTCGTTGCTCAAATCTGGCTTTACTGTTCCGCACAAATTCTGAACAGTGTTGCTACCAACGGCGCCCCCAATTTGCTTTATGTGGCTCGTCCGCTCACCACGTGCCGAAGCACTCACCTGGCGAGACCGCCGTGCAGGCTCCACTATGCTGACCGGTCGAGGCACGAGTTCGAACGGCGTGCCAGCAGGATTCGTGCACCACATACGTGCCTCTAAATTCATGCACGCACACACCATCATGGAGAGTCCCTACATAAATCCCACACTCCCCATTGGCATCATTTGTGTGTACGTCCGCTTACCTGTTATTGGCGGCAAAAGCCAGATCTTCCTCGTAGTTGGGACACCTCTCCGGCTCCCGCTATATGGATGTGAACTTGTGTGGGGTCACCCACTCCCTCCTCACATTTGTCACCGTGCATGCCCCAATCTCCTCTCTCTCAAAGCCTGGCTTATCTCCCCCTTTAATCTCCTAACCCAGACTATTAAATCCCTTGCAGATTCCCCCGTTTCTGTTTCAAATGAATTCCCACGATCCCGACTTTTTACACATTCTTTCCCGCGGCCTTGTTTCTCCCTTAACCCGTAATGGTGCTGCCCACTCTATTTCCCCGAGGCTTCATGGGTTGCCATTGTGCACTGCACACCACCTGAAGTTTTAGCCTGTATTTGAATAATAACCTTTGACCTTGATTTCAACCATACATGGGCAGATGAGACAGGTGGCATAAAACCACCTTGTGAGATATTCATGGTTACCAGGATAACTCAGAGGTAGCTTACTCCTCAACTTAGAGCTATCCAGTCTGGTTTTGAATCCTGGCCTGACTATAAACGGTCATGCTGGTGCTTCACAGAAAGGGAAATCATCAACTGCCATCAATCAAAAGGATCATCAACCTCAAGACAAATGTTATACTGGGCTACTCGTCTGCTAAGCATTTGCAGGTGGATATTAAAGATCACACGGCGACCTTAACAGGACTAGCTCCTAGTTTTCTGGTACCCGCGCTAAGTTCCAAATTGTAACATATAGCACCATGTAATGGAATGACGACCTGTCCATGGTTCATAAATGTTTACGACTCGTCGTAAACAACCCAATAGTACTCTTTGAAGTGTAATTATGGAATTGCTTTCAGCACAGTGTTTGGGTTAAATCTTCCATTTCAGATTTATTACCACAACAACGATAACAGAACAGTATAAAATACATTGATAACTGGAATGGCACTCAGTAGAGAGCACACCTCCGCCTGGTTGGCCATATCACTCAATGGTGAATAATCACTTAAAAAATTATACGACCTGGATCCGGATCTTCACCAAAATTGAATCGATTCTTCCTTGTCACACACCAAACCTGTCCACTAAGTTTCGTCCAAACCCATCCATAACTTTTTCAGATATCCTCCTATGTGTCGTTTTTGGCCCCATCACTCAATGGCAAAGAATCACGTTAACAATTAAATAATTCTCATATCTGAATCCAGAATTCAGATCGTCACCAAAATCGAATCGAATCGTCTTTGTCAGACACCCAACCTGTCTACCAAGCTTCGTCCAAATCCGTCCAAAACTTTTTGAGATATCCTCCTGTGTATCGTTTTTGGCCCTATCACTCAATGGTGAAGAATCACTTAAACAATTAAATAATTCTCTTATCCGAATCCAGAATTCAGATCGTCACCAAAATCGAATCGAATCGTCTGTGTCGGACACCCAACCTGTCCACCAAGTTTCGTCCAAATCCGTCCACAACTTTTTGAGATATCCTCCTGTGTATCGTTTTTGGCCCTATCACTCAATGGCGAAGAATCACTTAAACAATTAAATAATTCTCATATCCGAATCCAGAATTCAGATCGTCACCAAAATCGAATCGCAACGTCCTTGTCGGACACCCAACCTGTCCACCAAGTTTCGTCCAAATCCGTGCACAACGTTTTGAGATATCCTCCTGTGTATCGTTTTTGGCCCTATCACTCAATGGCGAAGAATCACTTAAACAATTAAATAATTCTCATATCCGAATCCAGAATTCAGATCGTCACCAAAATCGAATCGCAACGTCCTTGTCGGACACCCAACCTGTCCACCAAGTTTCGTCCAAATCCGTGCACAACTTTTTGAGATATCCTCCTGTGTATCGTTTTTGGCCCCATCTCCCAATGGTGCAGAATCACTTAATAAAGCCGGATCCGAATTCTGATCTTCACCAAAATCTAATCATTTCGTCCTTGTCACATATGCTACATCTCTGCCAAATTTCGTCCGAAACTGGCCGCAACATTTTGAAATATTTTGTTCACAAACGGACAAACAGACAGACAGGGGTGAAAACATAACCTCCATCCATCTTTGGTGGTGAAGGTAATAAATAATAAATCATATTTGAATCGGAAGTTTAACTTTTCAAATCCCTGAAGTGGTGAACCTACCTGTAAATCCCTACTCAAAATGTGTGTTTGTTTGCTGATTTGAAAGGCTTTGAATGTGAGCAAATGAAGGTGAACATGAAAAGAAGAATTGTGCGATGAATTGGAGTTGATTTTGGGGCCCGGGACTAATTTACTGCATTTGGCATCCATTCTGGGAACCTCACCTGTTTTTCTGAATACAAAGACCTGTCCAGAGTGTCCAGTTTTCTGAATACAGAGACCTGTCCAGAGTGTCCAGTTTTCTGAATACAAAGAACATTTTGAATGTTGTTTGGCTAATTGCAAACACTGAATCCAGAAGAAAAGTGTGAAATGAACTTGTTTCAAGATATTAATGAAAAATAATCAAATGTGAATGAAAACAGGATGGAAGTTTTATTGCGAGCAGACTTTTATGGAGAAACAATCAGCAGATCTTGGCAACTTAGTGAAGAATTACATCGATGCGAATGAATAGAGACTTTATCGGTCCACAGAGATCCAGAAGTAGCAGGTTGTTGGACGTACAAACAAACCAGTGGAAAACGAGAAGCTTATGGCACAAACTGTATTGACCGAAGGTGCAGCCGCATTAAAAGTTGCTATCACCCACTCTTTACCACCACAATATATTGTGTGTCCCCACAGGGTGATCAAACAACGAGGCAGCTGTTCCGAAATATTCCTTATTGTGGCTGGAGTAATAAAAACAAGCATGCGAAGAAATGCGAAAGAGAAACAGCGCATTGTGTTATCACAACTGGGAGACAAACAACAAGCACTCTTTTCGATATTCAAATCCTGAGTTGTGTCATTGTGATCACAACATCTGTCCTTGCGCTGTGATCGAACGAGGCTCCTCAACTCTCCCTCCATCTCTCTCTCTCTCTCTTGGGACAGAGAATCTCGGACTTTGCAGACCCGTCTTGCAACAACCATTACGTCTTGATGGGTGTGTGCCCTCCTGAGCGTTTACGGCTTATTAGGGGGCCATCCAAAGTGGTCTCGGGAGAAAGCGTCGATTCTCTGCGTGGCAGGTCACTTCCCCTTTCGGTTGGTCATGGAAACACCCTGCGTCAAACCCAGAGGTCTCGATGCCATTAGGAGAAAAAGGCACCGCACCACTTGTCAATTATAATTAATTGCGACCGCATGGTGTTTTAGGGTATTTGAACGAAACTGTTTTTTCTTCACGGTATCAGCTCCTCAGATGTACCTCCCGAATGTATTGGCCGAAGCCTCAAAAGGGGAGCTGAACATTTTGTTTGAATGCCATCATTTTCCTTGGTATTCGAAAGGCATGTAAACTCGTGAATTGCAAAATTATGTTGTGGTCTTGAATAACAAAGGGGAGATAGGATGGAAGGAAAACAGCTGCAGGGAAAAAGTGAACTGATCAGACGGTCACAAAATAAGAATGAGTCACAAGTGCCTTGAAATATTCAGCCTTACATGGTCATTTATCCTATTTCTGGCATTAAGTGCACTCTGTTTTTCCACTGTTTGGAGTTTAAAAGCTTGTGCTTGTGCTGCCTTAACTTGGTCATTACTTGGGGGGGAAAAAAACATACTTTGACCAACAAGATGTTTGAAATATAGAAAATTATTACTTTTTTATATAAGAGCGTGTAAATATACAGAGCATAGACGGGGTAGCTTGAGCATAAACCGTGAAGGAGATGATTGAGGTTGAACAATGATAATACCTTGTGTTGTATACAAAGGAACTCATCATCCACTCGCAGGGACATCCAAACACTTTAGTTTTGTAAACATTTAACTTTATGCAATGAAAGTTTCTGGACCACATATATTGTGGTCACAGATCTCACCAGGTGGTTTATCCTTTGGTGTTTGTGATTGTTTGGTGGAATCTACAGTTTTCAGGTCTAGTTGTAAACACTGCCTTCTCTTGCACTGCTTGCACTGCCTTCTCTCCATCCAACCCCCAGGAGTACCTCTGCCTACGGCTTCCCCTCCACTCCCACCTTTTGTTCACATGTGTTCTGTACCATCCACCAAACAGTGATGACTCCATCTACATCTCGCTGTCTGATAACATGGACCAACTTCTATCTACTCACCCCAACTCTCTCTTCCTTATATGTGGTGATTTCACCTGTCATCATGCCAGCTGGCTGGGTGTGGGTTCCTCTCTCACCAGCCATGGCTCCTCAGCAAAGGACTTCTGCGACCAACTGGGACTGACACAATCTGTCAATTTTCCGACCCAGATCTCAGTCAACGGAGCATCTTCTCTTCCAGACTTGGTTATGACAAACTTCCCTCAAAATGTCTGCTGCTCTTCTTCTGCTCCAATCGGCTCATCTGATCATGTGCTTGTTAAAGTGGACATCTCTCTGACCATTCTCAGAGAGCCTCCTCAGCGTAGACGAGTCTGGCATTTCACTCAGGCCAACTGGCACGGTCTGCAAGCAGCCATCAATCATCTAGACTGGTCTCCCATCTCTACTGCCTCTGACATCAACTCTTCCTAGGAATTCTTCCAAAGTAAACGACTCTCATTCACAGATTTATCCCATCTCGTCTTCAGTTGTCATACCCTTCCTCCCATCCATGGTACACTGAATATTGTGGAGAGGCAGTTGCCCTGAAACAACTTTCCTTCTCCTCATGGAAGGCAAATCCAATGAAAGGCAATCACCGTTCCTTTCACAAAGCTCGGAACCAGTGTGTGTCTACCCTCAGGAGAGCCAGGAAACAATATCTCTCCACACTCAGGATTGAACTCTCAAACCTGTCTCTCTCCTCCAAATCCTGGTGGCATCTGGTCAAATCTGTTTCTGGTGTTTGTGCCCCCTCCATCCGCTCCCTCACCTCAAACGGCTACACAGCTGATTACGCATGTGAAAAAGCTGAATGCCTCAACTCTGTGTTTGCCTCAAAATCTTTTGTCCCAAACCCATCCCTCTCTGTACCCACCATACCCAGTCATACCCAGCAGCTCCTGGACTCTGTGTCCTTCTCTCCTGACAAGATGGAGAAGTTTCTGTCAAACCTCGACTCTGATTCTCCAACTGGACCAGACGGCATCAGCCCACAGGTCCTAAAATCCTGCTCTGCCGCTCTTTCACACCCTCTCTCTCTGTTCTCTTCAACCTCTATTTTGCTCAAGGTCATCTGCCATCAGCTTGCAAATCAGCCAACATTACCATTTTACACAGAAAAGGTGCAAAAACAGATGCTTTCAACTATAGACCAATCAGCCTGCTCTCAATTATCAGCCAAGTCATGGAATCATCAATGCTTCGGATATAAAATCCTTCCTCTCCTCCAATGGCTTGATCTCTGATCATCAATTTGGTTTGGTGTGGCCCTGAATGGGTTTCTCTCATCTCCTCTTCCTGTTCAGGCTGGAGTTCCCCAAGGCAGTGTTCTGGGCCCTGTGCTATTTCTGGTCTTCATCAATGATCTCTCTGACTCTCTTGAAAATCCTCTCTATCTCTTTGCTGATGACTCTATTCTCTGTCGCTCCATTCCTCATCCCTCAGATCGGCAGTCTGCAGCCTCCTCACTCTCTGCAGACCTGGACAAAATCACAGACAAGGCAAACAAGTGGAACATGTCTTTCAATCCTGACAAATCTCACACTCTCACTATGTTTCTCCGAAAAGACCGACTGAACAACCCTCCCATCTACTTTTTCAACAATCCTCTTATAGAAGTTCTGTGACTCAAGCTTTTGGGTCTCACTATCTGCCATGATCTTTCCTGGGAAAACCACATTTCCAAGCTGGCCCCCAAAGCCAGTCGCCGACTGGGCATCCTCCGTCATGCGAAGTCCTTCCTTGGCACACCTGAACTCCTCACCACATACAAGGCTTTCATCCACAACTCAATGGAATGACTCTCTCCCCTCTGGGCCGGTGCTCCTGCCTCACACCTAGCTCGGCTTCACGCTGTTGAAACCAAAGCTTTCAGAATCATTGGAATCTCCCACGATGAAGCTGATTGTGAGGACCTTTCACTCACTCACCACAGGCAGGTTGGTGGTCTTTGTCTTCTACCGACTCCTCTCTGGCCTAGCTTCTCCAGCTCTGTCTGTGCTCTGTCCTCCAAATATTCCTTCAGGTCGCACAAGATCTGCCAGCAACCCTCTGCTGGTGAAACTGCCAAATCCAGACTCTCTGTTCAATACCTTCACTCTTTCATTCCTCTTTTCTCCCGCCTCTGGAACAAACTACCTCACTCTCTTCAATCCCACTCCACCCTCCAGGTCTTTAAAACAGCTGTTCACCACCATCTCTTATCTTCCCCCATCCAAAACGTTGATCTTTTCTACCCCCGCTAATTTCACCCCAAATCCACTTATTTGAAATGCCAACTTCTTTCCTGGAAGTCCTAGCAGTGTCTTTGTGTTTTATACCTCTTCCTCTCAAATCAAGGTCATATCAAGGAAGCTCAAATCAGGATCTTGAGTTGCACCTTCATTGCAATGTCGAATTTCTTTTTAATCTCGTGATTCTGGACAGATTTCATGGTAACAATTCTTATTTTTAGCTGTGGTGATAATATGAGAGGAAAGGGTTTTTGAACTGTACAATTAAATTCCTTTGAAGCATCTTGTAGTTACTGGATTGGCAGCATGCAATGCTCTTTGAAGACTATTTATTAAGAACATCCATATGCGAAATTTTTATGACAGCTAACCCCCCATTAACCTTTTAATTCATCATTAATTTTAAAAAACCTCAAAATAAAGGTTTGGGATAACCAACACCACAGTACTCGAGACAGAGACTTTATCAGCCCATACACCGAGCAGCAGGAGACGGGGATTTGACAATCGTGTGTGTGTGTGTGTGTGTGTGTGTGTGTGTGTGTGTGTGTGTGTGTGTGTGTGTGTGTGTGTGTGTGTGTGTGTGTGTGTGTGTGTGTGTGTGTGTGTGTGTATCACAGGTGATTTCAGAGTCGTGAAAGACAGAAAATTATGTGCATTACTTCTAAAAGGACCAAATTGGAGAGAAAATAAGAGGATTAACCTGAATGAAGCAACGGAACTTACAATGATCGGACAGAGGGAATGAATGAGACAACAAATTGATAAACACAAATTACCAAACACACCAATTGGAGGAGGCTTTAGGGTTGGAGGAGGCAGAGAAACATGTGAAAAGGAGAATGGTTGATTTGAAAATAAAAGTTTGAATCAATAATCCGAAAGTAATTTTAAACAATCGGCAGACACGTGATTATATAAAACAGCTTCAAACACAATATGACTATGTCATTGTTACAATTGATAAAGCAAATCATAATATTGCATTTGTATGCAAAACATTCTGCATTCAAACACTTTCGGACGAATTGGGCTTCGACACGGGAATTTCAAAGCCCTACAAAATAGTAATGATAATAAAATAGACTTAAAACAACACCATAATCACTCAAAAGCAAAGAAGACTGTTCGTTCCAGATAAACACCATAAATTACCATTCATTTACTGGATCCCAAAAATGCTCAAAACCCTTGTAAGATGAGGTCATTGCAAGTAGAGAATGTACTTTGAAACCTTTGTCAGGTAGTAAGTATTACAGGGGTGATGAAACTAATTTATAAATGCTTAAAAAACTACCATGAAAAGGTGAAGTTTTATTCTGGTATTAAGAAATTCTGGATCATTGACAATTCCAAACCGATAATCGACAGTATCCACAACATTAATAACAACGGTAAGGCTAAATATTTATCAACTTTTGTTTTTTCCACATTGTATGAAAACAAGCTCGTAATCACATTGGACAGAGCGGTAGATAAAGCATTTGCAGGAGGTAATAAAAGGGAGGCGCAAAGCTCCCCTTCCTTATATAAGGGATCGTTTCTCTGTATGCAGCTTTAAGATGGGGACTGAAAATACTGTTGCGGTTTTGTGAAACCACTAAAAAGAAGTCCCTTAGAATAGTTATTTCATAGCAGACCATTATCTTAGTCCCTTTTCCTTATTTCAGGTTATGTCGTTATGCATTGGGGAAAGTAAAGATAGGTCCTCCACTCATCTTACTATAATTCACCAAATGTCCGTCCGTCCGTTCGAAGGTACCGCAAAAACGGCTTAACCGATCGCAACGATATTTTGGGTGGGTATTCCTGGGACCCCTGGGAGTAAAATAGGCTATATTGTTTTTCCAAGTTTTCCAATTTTCCAGTTTTTCCAAACACGATGGAATAATATTTACCGATATGAACAGTGATGTGGCTTTTGTTGAAATTCTACAAATACTGTTTATTCTACGTACCAGGAGAGAGTAGATCGACTCCTGACGAACTCTTCCTATATAAACGTGCAGCTCCGAAGTAACACGGCAGCGTGTGCAAAGCGACTGAGAAACAGGTGTAGCGTCCGCTTCCGTGTTACAGATTCGGCGCGCACTCTTCACACATAAACATGTGACTGAGAAAGACGTGCATCGGCCGCTTCCTTTTTGCAGAATTCAATCTTTTTTCAAAATGGGCGCCATGTACTGTTTAGATTTTGATGATTTGCGTGCGATATGATTCAACGGATCTTTATATAAATCGTTTAAAATAAAAAAAGCCTTCAATTTCTGATATGTAGCCTTTTCATGTGGGCTTCCCAATTGAAGCCCCGCCCATAGGGCGGGTACCGTTGCTAGTAAGGGATAATTTACCAGGCAATGCACCAGGCTCAAAGGCACACCATGGTGTTCAGGCATAGAAACCCACCAATCAAGGCCTGAGTCACTTTTGGGGAGCTTGTGGGGCGGAGTATCAGGCTCCACCAATAGGGAGCCAGGACACCTCCAAGATCCCCCCCACCCCGCTCCCTTCCTTCCCCCCTTCCCGAGGAGGGTGAACAAAGGGAGATTGAACACGTTTTTGCACTCTTGGTTTTTGGACATTGTGGACCTAACACGTGCCTGTATTGTCTTTCTCTCCGCCGGGTTCACTCACCCTCTGCATGTGTGCATCCGTTCTAGGCCAGACTCTCTCACCGGGCTCTACACGTGTGATTAGACTCTCTTGGTTGCTGGACTTTATTCCCTCTGCACGTGTGCATCCGTTCCAAGCCAGACTCTCTCACAGGCCTCTACACGTGTGATTTGACTCTCTGGTTGCTGGA